>NC_041345.1:23350384-23650384 GCF_004354835.1 Perca flavescens | reverse complement strand
CTCGCTCTCACAAAGACACACCACTGCAGCTCCACACATCAGGGATGAGTGGTGATGACCCTCCCACACACTTCCTCCTTCCTTTTCCCCTGTTTATTTCCTTTTTTAATTTCCTCTTTTTAGGTCTTGTGCCACAACAAAAGAGGCACTGTTTCATGTAACATTTTTGTTTTGTACTTCAAGGTGTTTCAATAAAACGTTGAGTCTCCATATGTTGGAGTGGTGTCATGGGAATGGGGCCTGGGTTTGTACAAGAAGGTCACAGACTTTAAAACGGTTTACTGCTGAAGTGGTACACAGGGTTGAAAATTAACTTTTTGTCCACCGTCCAACTGGCTAGTGAATGTTCAAATTTTACCAGCCACTCAGAGTACTGTTGAAGGCTGCGTGAAGCAAATCTCCTGGCCATTTGCATATTTTACCAGCATTGCTGGCTGCTGGATGGTGCTAATTTTGAACCCTGTGGGTACATAAGAGGAGACAAAGGCTGCTAGGAGGGGACAAGGATTCTTGTTTAGGCATTTGCTGTGAAGTCAGTATTTTGCTAGCATAAGTAGCCTCCCTCTCTTCAGTCTGCTTCAATATCTCACTGGCATGGTTTACCTGCCCAGCTACCTACTTGCAGGTTACAGAGCAGAAATTGTGTGAAGTACTTCTTCAAATTTGTTTTGCTCCATAATTTAATGGCACAATACTTAATGTTTTGTTTTTGCTGCCAATCTATGTATTAAAACTAAATGGGCCTTCAGTGGTGGTCCTGCTTTGGTCAGAGTGAAGCCTGTTATGTGGAAGGCTGACTCGATTTATTAAGTGATCAGGTGAATCCTCCAGAGTGGGAAGCAAAATACTGGTAATATTTGGCTGTAGCTTACTAAGTGAAAGTATGACAGAAGATAACATTGCGTATAATTTTGGATTTACTTGTCAATTAAGTGGTTTCCTACTCTGGCACTTGACCGGCTTTCTAATGTGGTCCGAAAACACCGGTTACCGCACATATGGTTATGGACGCTTGAATCTTAAAGTTCCTATAATGCAATAATTTATAAACAGTTAAGATGTAGTGATGCTGAATACAGTAAAGATCAAAGCCATGGCCAGGTCGCACTGTGCTCTTGTGACAAAGGGTGATGGAGAACAAGTCTGTTTTGCAAAATCCACATTTGGTTCAATAAAATGTCTGCAGTTGATCAGCATGTCGTGTTTTTTTGTACATGTGGGTGATTTTTATGTCTTCGGTTTGCTTTTTGGTGTCGATTTCTGAATCGTTCTGTGAACAATAATGATATACCTATCAGTCATCACACTACTGGGGTTGTATAACAAATCTTTAGTTGTCCCAAACTTAAAAAAATAATTAACAAATACAACCTAATGCTTACTATGTGTATGCGCATAACATTTCAAATAAGAGAAACTGAGAAAGTGTAACTGAGTACCAACATTTTACTTTTATTTCATATTTTAGGATATATTTCAACTCCACTATGTGTTTACGCATGAATATTTTACACACAAAATGTAATTATTGGGATCCATACAAAGTACCATTTAGCCCATTTTTTTACAAGGACAAAATTATTTAATATACTAAACATGGGTGGTGGGAAAGTTCTATTTTTCTACAAAAGGAGAAGACCTTGCTTAAAGGAATTTTGACAATTTAAAGACATTAATAAAAGAAATAAAACCTTTTTTTAAATCATTAAACATGTTCCAAGTTTAAAAGTACGTACGCAGAATAATACATATCCTATTATTTAATCATTGATGGATTAAGTGTTTATCACTTTAATGTTACAGCAGGTAAAGGTGGAGCTCATATTAATTACTGTATATCGGTATCAATAAAGTCTTATCTTAACCTATAATATAACATAATTTATTTGTTGATTATATTACACAATATCAATCAGTACACAAAAGCGCATATAGTACTGTCTATGGTTCGCGCTGGCGTGCACGTATTTTGTCCCTTCAAGGGACCCTTCTGACTCCATGGCAACGTAGCTACCACCACAGATAATCTCGTTTGTTTGTGCAGGCGGCAGAATCTGCTCTTTTTATACAATCAACGATAAAACTGGAAAATGTGACTTTACTTAAAATAAACCAACGCTTTACGCTGTATTGATTACACAAGACGCATTCATGAAAATACAGGACCCTTCAGAACGATAAGATGTTAGCACTGTTAGCTGCCCTGTAACGGTAACCAGTTATTCTTTGCTAACGTGTTGTTAACGTTAGCTGTTAGCTAACGTTACATATTAGCTAGCTATTCTAACTTTATGTCATTTTCTTTATTTTTGTCTGACTTAGCACTGCGAGGGACAATTCCTCACTACAAATACGTTTGGTAACTTTATTTGAGTCAGTTTAACTGTTAACAACGATATAGTTTAACTGTAGCTAGCTAGCTAGTTACTTGTGTACTTTTACCTAACTAGCTAGCTAGTTAACGTTTGCATTTTGGTATTTCTACCTTTCTCAAATACATTATTTGATTACTTTTCCATCACGGGCCCACATATCAACCTTTCATTTTCTTACCCTAGTTGCAAGGAGTAAGCTAAAGAAGAAAATGACTCCCTTTAGTGCTTAGCAGTGGTGAAAGAAGTAACGTTATGCTGATCCTTTACTAAGTAAAAGTACTAACACTGTGAAAATATTCCACAGTAAGTAAAAGACCTGCATTCAAAATCTTACTTAAGTAAAAGTATGTATCAGCAAACTGTAAAATAAACGTAAGTATTCATTGTGCATTAAAATGTTCCCTGCCCGTTTTTTACTTTTATCAGTGGTGTAAGAAGTATTCAGATATTACTAGTAATACAACACAAGAAAAAGTCCTTCATTGACTATGCTACTTAAGTTAATGTATTAAAGTATAATTCACTAGACAGGAAGGAGCCGAAAAACTGTCATCTGAAAAATATGTAAAAAGTACTATATTTACCTCTTTCAGGTTGTGGAGTTGAAGTATAAAGTTGCATAAAATGAAAATACTCAAGTACAAGTACCTTGAATTTGTACTTAAGTACAGTACTTGCTTAAATATACATTTCACTATTCTACTAATATACATTCACTATTCTGTGGCATATAGTACCTGTAAATAGACTTTACACACTATACTCAGTGGTAGAAAATGTATTATATGAGTATACATTATATGTAAAGTAAGAAAAGTATATGAGTTTTTTCTTAATTAAAAGTATGAATACAACCGTATGAAATTAATTCACAATTGAAAATTCTGCATTAAAAATGTTATGAAGGGAAAATACAGAAGTCGCCTTTTATCAACAAAGTGTACTTACAGTATCAAAAGTACAAGTGCTGATTGTGCATATTTTAAGAGTGTAAGATTATTCCATGACATATGCTATTTTATTATTATTATTATTGACACATTATTGTTAACTAACTTGTTGTTACTGTTGTAAGCTGATTGGAACTGATGATATTTTATAATTTTTATCATCGGGTTTTTAATGTACATTTGAATCTAAATATCCATTAAATGTTTTAAAAAGTACAATGCAGTAGGTCAAAATGGAGATACATGTACCTCATAATTGTACTTGAGTGCAGTACCTCAATAAATGTTACTACTACTGGCTATACCAAATATAACATTTTAACATCGAGGAAAATAAACAGAGGCATTTGGAAAGCCTGAATAATTGATAATAATGGTTTTAATTGTTATTCTTCTCCTGTCAGAATTCCCAGAGATGTGAGCCTTGTTACAGTTGAAGGTGTCTTCTTAGAAAGAGACAATGCAGGTAAGAAAGAACATCTTTCTACTAATATGTACCCAGCTCTACTCTGTTACATGTAGTTATATATTTGGTATGTCCTGCTCCTCAGGTGTTGCCTATTTGGGAGCTTTCCATCCCTCTCCCAGCCGTGCTGATGATTACTCTGAGTCTCTACATGATCTTCCTGGGGATCGGGCTGTGGATCCGATCCTGCCTCAAGGTTGGTGCTGCAGGCACGGCACTGCTCTCTACAGAGCAAGGAGGCCTTTCTCCTCACTACAGTTTGTAAAATGTAAAATACATCAAATGTGCTGTTTACTGGAACTTGCTCTAAACATAGTAGCATGGATGTAGAGGAAGATGAATAGGAAAGTAAACCCAGGCCTATCAACACTAAACTCAAGTCACCATGTGGAGAATGTGACAACTTTGTGGCTCCCCCCGGTGTTAGAAACCAGACAAACCATGCCTTCCTAGGACAAATCTATTCATTGTTTTTCTTCAATTTTCTGGTCTTGCACTACTCCAGGAAAGCTGTCTGAGGTTATTCATGTTTTTTCTTAGGATTTGATTGTCTTATTTTTCCAAAAACAAAATGTTATTCTATCACAATCATTATACAAATGCTATAATCATATAACATGGTACACCAAGTCGAACATTTTTCTTCTTTAAATATAAAAAAAATGTTTTCACTTACCTATTCATATATAAATTACAAAGAGAGTTGTTGTGAAGCATTTGGTGTCATCTTTTTTTTTGACCATCTTCAATTCCTCCAGTTTGCATATAAAAGATCAAGACTAATGATGGAACCTTGAACTAGTTAATACAGTAGCTGGAAATGTTTTAATTATTATGATTGGATTTTATTTGTTTGGATTAAATGAAAATACTAATGTGTGGTTTATTAGTTAGGTTTATGTTCCACTATATTCCTGTTTGTCAACACACACAAGTAAAAAGTACAGAAACGTCAGCGTGGAGAGTGATGCAAATTCTTGTCTGTTTTCTCTTCAAAAGGACCGTTGTTCTTCAGAGTGTTGTGACTGCTGTCCAAACATTTCCGTATGTGACCAGTGCTTCAGATTTGCGGAAATGTGTGACTGTCGCCTGCCAACCGTGCGCTCATGTCGGGCCGTTTCGTGCCCTTCTCCTTCTGTAAGTAGCCTTCAAACACTCCACAACATTACTGAGATAAGTGGATACTCGAGAGCCTTTCTCAACCATCAATATGCAGTTAAATCAGGTTCTTTTTCTCTCTGAGCAGGCTTCTGGTCAGTTTGTAAACCCACTGTGATATTGAGCTATATAAATAAAATTGTCTGGACGTGACTAGTTTTCAAAGCATCAAAGTCAGATATTGGTTTAACTTGATTTAAAGTCTGCGAGGAAAATCCTTTTAGAATAGAAAAGAACTTACTTGCCTGCCAGAACAGGACATTTTTGTCCCAATGACTTACAAAGAAGACTTGAAACCAATGTCTATGCATTTGAAAATCTATCCTTTTCTCTCCATTTTGGTCTTTTCATCCGCCACTAAGCCAGTGGTTTCTACCTAAAATGGGTCTACAAAAACACTTATGCTGCGGTCAAATAGTCAAAAAATGATATCCTATGTCTTTTCCTAAAGATTTTTTCCTTGACCTCGATAGAAAGCGTCATGAGGTGAAGGAAAGATATGAAGGACAATTAATTAGGTTTTAGGGAAAGACAACACGGTGCTCAGAGAAGCACTTACACTCGGCTACGTAATTATGCAATGGCGGATGTTATTGACGTGGGTCTGTTGGGTCTGTTAGATACTTTGCCCTGTGTGTTGGAATTGAAATAAAATAAGGAATATAGGCTACCAGTCACAAAAGTAAAAGGAAATGGTTGCTGAGAATGTTGCTCACACTCACCCTCCTGTCCACTCATACTTATCCCCATGAATCCTAATTAGTATGATTGTATGAAAATAATTCTTAAATGTACACAATAAGCATATTATTTGTTTTTGTGAACGGCCAGATGGTGTGTTGCTTTAAATGTTGCTGCCGCAAGGAATTGTGGGACGGCATTATCTCCTTTCCTATGCTAAAGGAGAGGAGAAAAGCGGTATTAAAGGACTTTTCCTGAGCATCTAGAGTTCCACCAGCTCTTATCATGGCTGCCATTTATACCTCTTTCACACCACCTACCAGGGTTGGGCTGGGGTTGTCTGATCAGGGTTCAACCCTCCTTTTGGAACTTCAAACCAAGCCAGTCTACATGGGTATATCCCTGGTCATGACAATTCAGAGATCACCTGGGTCAACCCCGGAGCAATGCATCATAACATTTACCTTAAGTGCTAGAAATGGGCTGCTTTACACATCATATTCAGTGAACAGGACAGCTATAACACACACTCCAGTCTTAGCCAGCAGAAGTAATGTTTTAGTAGCTACTTGAAGCTTACATACATTACATACATACTTACAACATCGGCGGCGACCTGTGACGACTGCCCCACTGTCATTTCCAACCAATCACATAATTTGTCCCGCCCCGGTTGTTAGGTCGTGCGCAATTCACATTGAAATCGACCGTAGTCTACCCTGATCAAACCCACCTGGCGACCTGGGTTGGGAAGCCAAGTAGATCGAGGAGGGTTACCCCATTTAAACACACAGTCGACCTGGGTATAACCCTGATGGAGCCATTGTTGTAAAATGGGTCTTAGATACTTCCAGGTCATTTCCCTTATTAACCTTCCTAAGTAAAAAACACTATTCCACCACAGACTCAGTCTCACATTGTAGTGTGTGCAGGAGAAAACTGGATATCTGAGTTTAAGCTTGTCACTGTATCACAAACATGGCTGAAGTTCTTCTGCTTATCACTGATGATAAATAGCCAACATTGTCTTATTACCAACTCTCATATTCAATCACACAACACAGGGGACGGAGCTCATAGTCTGTTGTCAGAATCTTAAGTGTTGTCTAAGTGCTCCTTGCCAAAAAGCTCACCATAGAAAGTTTAAATACATAATTTTAGTGAACTCTTGTGTCTGATATGTTTTCACACAGTGTGCCAAATGGGACTGTGCCTGCACCTGTCAGCCTCCGGAGTGTGACTCCTGCAACTGCCTCTGCTTCGAGATCCGGATCAAGTAGAAGACGAGGATCGAGGTGCACCAATGTCAACTGAGTGACCACAAGTACTTTAGTTTTTGAATTCTTTGAAAAATGTTTTTAAAGTATATGCCTTTTATTAGAGAGTTTACAGTGGAGAAATAACAGGAAAAAAAGGGAAAAGACTGTTGGGGAAGACTGTGATTTATGCTCAGCATATTCATTTTCTGTAAAATGAATGGAGTTAATGGATGAAACAACCAGACAGTAAATATGTGATAAATTAAATACCTGATAAATCAACGTACTTCATCACATTGATGCAAAAATGTACAGATTAACGGTTTTGCTCATCGAAATCAAATATCTAATGTTGATATTAAAACATTAGATATCTGCTATAATATTGTACATGTTGATACTTCTGTACTTTATAATCTAATAAAATTGAAATGTCAAAGGGAGCGATCTATTGATGCAGAAGCACAATGATAGTTTTGTACTTGAGTAAGAAAGTTTGTATTTTGCATACTGACTGCTCAGATACAAAGTATATATAGAATGGCAAAATCTCTGTGGACCAATTTATCGCCTCATATCATTCAGCAACATGCGGCTAAATCAGGTCCCTCTCAGCTCAAGGACAGATAACTCCTAGGAAAAAAGAACTGGAGCACACTGATTCATTTGCAGCCTTTGATTTTGCAAACAGACTTACATTTCAACAATTCATTGTCTTCAGCAGAGTTAAAAGAACATTGTATTCAGCTTTCAGAATTAGAATATTACTCAGAAACAGGGTTTTTAAATTGTCAAAGATTGATAAACCTCAACATAAAAACTGAAAGAATGTTTTAACTGACACTATCTGTTGTTTAACACTTCATTTTGAATACGAGAGGACTTTTTTAATATCTTTTACTTTTGATGAAATACAGAATTGTTGACTTGGTTTTGTTGATAAATTTTGTATTGCATATTTTGAGAAATTTGGAGTTCATTTGGTTAAAGCTAATGTGTAGTGTATCTTTCAGTACTTTCCTGATTTCCTGTCAGTAGTTTCATCAGTAATCTCCTGAAACATCTGGTCACTGTTGTTTTTATCAAACAAACAGGAAGAAAAAGTGCATTTTTGGGGACTATTTTCAGCTGTGGTTTAATCTATATTTGGTGCTCTAGAGAGCATTTGTGGCAGCAGAACTGTGTATGTTTTCATGGAATTTGGTGACTTGAATAAAATATAGAATATCACCAGACTTATACTTTAATGTTAAAAAATGTTAGTACTACTAAAGTAGCTTTGTGATGTTATTTTAAACATTCTGTTTTTTTTTATTTATTCTGAAATATTTAAAAAATGGATCCATCTAAGTGGTTTCTTTGGCCACTTGAGCTCAGCCTTTATCAGTCCCATAGCTACTCTTTCTCTCTCTCTCTTTGTGGGGTTGTGATTACCTTGTGAGTACCATGACTAAAAACATTTAGACTAATTATAAAGATTCTTATTTTCCCTGATGCTGTCAACTGTCCTGCTCAATAGTTTAGAGGTCCTGTCACTGTGCTGTTTATTATTTCAGATTTAGGAAGCGATCTTTTGATTTGGGAGTCAACTTCAAAACACTTTTTCACTACCACACTTCAGAAAACTAATGTCACATTATTTGACAGAAACTCATACTGTCTCTCTTTTAGGTAGTGAAATATTCTAGCTAAAAAACCTTCATTTTTATTTCATAACATTTTTTAACAAGACCATATTATTTCAGTTTAGTTTTTCTTAAAGGATGTTTTTATTTAGTTTGAAGTTTATGACAAGATTTTCCACTGCTGAAACTGAAACTTAAATAATCAAGTTTCAGTTTTAGTTTACGATAATGAGCTACATATATATATGTGTGTATATATATATATATATATATATATATATATATATATATATATATATATATATATTATATATATTAGGGATGGGACAGTTCACAAAACCCACGGTTCGGTTCGTATCACGGTTTTAGGGTCACGGTTTTCGGTTCTGTACGGTTGTTATTATTTTTTCTTTTAATCTTTAACACTCCAGAATAGGGATGGGCGATATATATCGTTTACGATAATATCGTCATTGTTGTGTTAACGATGTGCAAATTGACATTATCGAGTATTTAAATTACTTAGAAAAAAACACTTCAAAACAAGCATTGGAACCGATCGGAATGCTACATTCACTCATGTCAACAAAGATGGCGGCGCGTGATTGTGCAGCGGCTACTAGCTCTCCTGTCGGTGTATATTTATAAAAGTACAGCCACACTGAACTAATCAATACAGGACCACAATAAACACAGCTGTTTCGAAAGCCTTCCAGGCGGCTCATAACATCCCGGAGGACGTAGCCAGACCGGGCGCTCCAGGTCGTTGTCGGCGCTAGCACGCCGAGCTAGCTACCGGCAGGATGAGAAAATAACAGCGGCGGAGCGCAAGACTGCATTTTTGTGCACAATGAATGGAGTACCAACCGCAGGATCATTGCCCAGCACGGCTCACCTGACCTGGAGCCCTGTCGGTAATATATAGGCCATTTTATTTACTACGAAAACAGCACACTGCCGTCTACATAGCCCCCGATGCTAACAAGTTTGGCTCACTGCTAACCATAGTGAACAAACTGCAGCGCGATCACCTGGAGGGGATACACAGCAGGGGACTTTTACAAGGCGTTCTTAAAATCTGTACTCCCCAGCTTTTTTCCAGCACGTAGATTGTGTTACTAGAGGGAGGAACACACGAGACCATGTATACTCTAACATCAAGAAAGCATACAGAACTGCTCCTCTCCCTCACCTGGGCCAGTCAGGTCACAACCAACTGCTCCTGATCCCAGCATAAATCCTGGTCAGAAGGGCTATCAGTACCTGGCCTGACACTGCCCTATCACAGCTCCAGGACTGCTTCCAATAAGGACATGGTTGTGTGCAATAAGTTACAGAACAGAGTCCTTTTATTGTTAGGATTTCATCTTGCTTGTATGCTGCACAATTTACATTACAGCAGAGGTGTACAACTGAATGTGTACTCAGAGTTCAATGTTCCTACACTAGTTCAATTAGTATTAGTATAGTATTATTATTTTGTCTTTGAATTGTTTTTACTTGAATACTTACATTTTAAAGAAAATAAATAAGAACTGTTTTCATTCAACATTGTGCCCATTATTATCATCACTGATTAAGTAACTCAGACTTTTAAAAACATATTTTTAAAGGATGTCGTCTAATTATCGTTATCGTCAAAATCTGAAAAAATATCGAGATATTATTTTTTGTCCATATCGCCCACCCCTACTGGTAATGCATCTAAGAGGCTGATTAATCTGAGACAGGGCACGGGCAGTGTGGCAGAATACTCAGTGGAGTTTTATTTTATTTATTTTATTTAATTAGTTTATTGTACAAAATACATTAATCTTACAAAAAGATGTTTTGTACCAGAGTTAGCTAATGCTAGTTTTCATCTGCAGTCCCCGGGCAGGTGCACACAACATTAAAACATTATATTACAAATAACTGTCAATAGTACTAAGAAATACATGACAGCGGACCTCGTAGTCCAACATGTATTCCGTCCCCATGGAATACCTGTGGACATCGTTTCTGATAGAGGCCCACAGTTTATCTCTCGTGTATGGAAAGTGTTCTGTGCTGCTCTGGGTGCGTCTGTTAGTCTGTCATCAGGTTTTCATCCTCAATCCAACGGACAGACGGAGAGAGCAAATCAGGACCTACAGTATAGGCGTCTCTTCGCTGTGTGGCAGCTCAAATCCAACCTCATGGGCGAAACATCTCCCTTGGATAGAGTACGCATACTTGCTTCCTGCTTCTTACAGTGCAGACGCTCTATTGCTTGCTCCTGCTTCTGCTTGCATATTTTTGCTGATAATCTTGCTTTTCCTCTGAGAGAAACTATGAGCAGCGGCTCTTGGATACTTATAAATCACTGGACTATACATTTTCTGTAGACATAGTAGGCTATTGTCATATTTGAAAATTTTTCTGCGTGAGCGTGGCCTACCAATAGCTCAAGCCTGTCCTAAAGTGACTGTAGTTAAAGCTAATTAGCAGCAAGATGCCACCCTGCTCCATAGAGGACTACTACAAACTCCTTCAGAAGATTGCAGTTCTGGAAACCAAAATTTACCGGTTAGAAGTAAACGTGGAAGTGAACAGATCATGTGGAAATGACACCACTTTACCAGTGACCCAAAACAATGGACAAAAGCATGCTAACACACGGCTAACTAGCACCAGCAAGACCACAAAGAAACAAGAGGGCTGTGGAACGGATAATACATCAACAAGTGGCAGTCCTCCCTGGAACTCTTTTGGTGCAAAGCCAAATCATTTTCCTGGGAAATGGGAGTACGACTAACGGGCAGAGCACAGCGCCCTGAGATTTGTGATACGACCGGCTGGCCTGCATTATCATCCAGGCAGAGCGCCTCTTCAACCCCTGTACTTAGCAGGACACAGTCATGGACAGCTGCAAAAGGGAAAATCAGCAACAAAATGCCTCCCCAACAACTGAGTGTGCAGGTGAAGAACAGATTTGCTCCACTGCTGCAGGACCCTGGACATGACCTGGATTACGTCTCATCGTCACACAACAGGGTAAGGACTGAGAGCAATTCTAAAAGTAAAAAGCTACAGGGAAAGCTAATGACTGGGCCCCAAACTCTGATTGTGGGTGACTCTGCTGTGAAAGATATAAAAAGCAGTAAAAACACCAAAATACTCTGTTTTCCCAAAGATATGGTGTCTGACTTGGCCCAAAGAATCCAGGATATCATAGCAGCACACCCAACTGTGAAGAACATTATACTGCATATAGGGTCAAATGATGTTGTAAAGCAAGAGTCTGAAGTGCTGAATCGTGACTTTATGAATCTGCTGAACACAGTCAGCTCCCTAAATGCAAAGGTGTTTATCAGTGGCCCTATACCACCAGTCAGAGGAAGAGCTGAGAGATTCGGCAGACTGTTGGCACTGAACAAATGGCTTTCAACTGCATGTACCAACAACCATTCTCTGCAGTTCATTGACAATTTTAACATTTTCTGCAGACATCTTTTTAAAGCAGATGGACTATTCCTTAACAAGCCAGGAGTAAAGCTGTTCACCTCTAGCCTACTTTACTTTCTGCGCCACACATCTGCTCCCTTGGCCAAGGACACGAGACAAGATGAACCAAAACAAGAGGAAGACACAACAAAGTGCGGCAGTGAGCCACCACAGCCTCCACCTGAGCAAAGATTTGACCATGGGAGACCAAAGAGCAGAGATGAGAAATCTCAACACCCCTTCTCACCCGTCCAACACTCCTCAAACCCCTTGGACAACCACGACAGCTTTGAGTACCTCTTTAAGGATACTTCGCTCTCCCCTCTTTCCCCCATCCCCATGTTGGAGTTCACTGACCAGATGAAGCAGCTGGTAAATGCTGGAACCAAGTATGCCCCCCTTCCTTCTCCCATCGTAAAACGCCAGGCACCTCTGCCCCCTCAAGGACGGCAGTAAACTCCTTCTCCCCAAACTGATAAGGATACTTGTGTACAAAATGCAGCAAGCATTAACTGATATGGGCTGGGTCCAGGCTGCATGCCTAGTAGCACTCATGACTCTTTCCAAGACAAGCCTGGGCCCTGCGTATTAGATTCTTCCACAATTTATGTTGTGATAAGTAATAGAAAAAGAATGGTGAATAAGCACGTGACTGCAAACTTTGCAAATTTAGCATCCATTCCTCGTCAGCCACAGTCTGTCCCAAAAAAATGAAAACGCACTAACACTAGCACTACTAAACGTTAGGTCTTTGGTGGGAAAATCATTTTTAATCAATGATTTTATTATCAAGCACAATCTTGATTTTATGTTTTTAACTGAAACCTGGTTGGACCATAATAACAGTGCTGCTGTTCTCATTGAGTCAGCCCCCCCTAACTTTAGTTTTATGAGTGAGAATAGAGTGAATAAGAAAGGAGGTGGAGTAGCTATTTTGTTTAATGACTCATTCCAATGTACGCAATTATCTTACGGAAATTTTGCTTCTTTTGAATATGTGGCTCTTCAGCTAAGATCCTCCCCTCAAGCTCTACTTCTAAATATCTACAGCCCACCTAAATACTGTGCATCCTTCTTTGATGACTTTACTGAACTGCTGTCTATAATCTGTATTAACTTTGACCGTGTAATTATTGCTGGTGATTTCAACATTCATGTTGACAACCCCCAGGACCGAGGGACCAAAGAACTGTGTTGTGTTTTTGAGAGCTATGGACTGACTCAGCATGTGACACAGCCCACGCACAATAAATGGCACACTCTGGACTTGATTATCTCCAAGGGTCTGAACATTTCCAAGGTTGTGGTGACTGATGTTGCTCTCTCTGATCATTCCTGTGTTTTCTTTAACGGCACTATCTCTGTGCCCAAAAGTGTTCAAACAAAGTTAATCAGAAAACGGTATATCACTGAAAACACCAGTGAATCATTCATTCAGCTTTTCTCCTCTACACCCGCCCTCACTGGGGCCTCAGTCACTGAGCTTGTAGATAATTTCAACTGTAAAATTACGAACGTTATTGATGCTATTGCTCCCACTAAGGTCAAAGCTGTCTCTGGTAAGAAAAGATCTCCATGGAGAAATTTTATAGTCGTGAGAACAGAAAAAAGAGAGTGTCAAAAAGCTGAACGCAGTTGGCGAAAATCTAATCTCCAGGTCCATTATAACACTTATAAAGAGAGACTTCGCATTTATAATCTGGAACTAAGAAATGCAAGGCGGTCCTTTTTCTCTGACATTATTGCCAGAAACAATAATAATTCACGTGCTTTGTTTGCTACTGTTGATAGATTAACAAACCCTCCAGTGCCAGTAGCATCTGAACTGTTGTCTACCAAGGCTTGCAATGACTTTGCCTCCTTCTTCACAGACAAAATTCAGAAAATTAGACAAATAGTCAGTGCTTCCTTATCAAGTACACGATATGTGTTGTCACAGTGTGCACGCAAAACAAATTCCAACATTACACAATTTCATACGATCAACCTTAAAAACCTGGAGGACATTATACAACATCTGAAAACCTCCTCCTGTTGCCTTGATATTCTACCAACGGGTGTTTTCAAAAATGTTTCGAATTATTTGGCTTGTGATCTTCTACAGATTGTAAACACGTCTCTGCTCTCAGGTATCTTCCCACAGGCCCTGAAAACTGCAGTCATCAAGCCACTCCTAAAAAAGAACAATCTAGACACGACACTAATGAGCAACTATAGGCCAATATCAAACCTTCCATTTTTAAGTAAAATCATAGAAAAACTGGTTTTTCAACAACTCAACCTTTTCTTATCGCTAAACAACAGTTTTGATGCCTTCCAGTCAGGTTTTCGACCACACCACAGCACTGAGACGGCTCTTGTTAAAGTCTTTAATGACATCCACTTAAACACAAATAGTGGCAAAATTTCAGTCTTAGTATTACTTGATCTCAGTGCTGCTTTTGATACGGTAGACCATGACATATTGCTTGACCGATTGGAAAACTGGGTTGGTCTTTCTGGCTCAGTACTAAAGTGGTTTGAATCCTATTTAAAGAATGAACATCTGAGCATACAAATAGGATGTGCGGAGTTCCCCAAGGCTCAGTTCTGGGGCCTCTTCTGTTCAACATCTACATGCTTCCACTGGCTCAGATTATGGAAAACAACAAAATAAGTTACCATAGTTATGCGGATGACACCCAAATTTACATAACCTTATCGCCAGGGAACTATAGCCCAATACAACAATTAAATATGTGCATTGAACAGATTAATGATTGGATGTGCCAGAACTTTCTTAAATTAAATGAAGAAAAAACGGAGGTGGTTGTTTTTGGAGCAAAAGAGGAACGATTGAAAGTCAGCACTCAGCTTCAAACGACAATGTTGAAAACAACAGACAAAGCCAGAAATCTTGGTGTAGTCATGGACTCAGACCTAAATTTTAAAAGCCACATTAACATAATAAAAAAATCAGCCTATTATCACCTTAAAAATATATTAAGGGTTAAAGGACTTATGTCTCAGCAGGATCTGGAAAAACTTGTCCATGCTTTTATCTTCAATAGACTTGACTACTGTAACGGTGTCTTTACAGGTCTCCCTAAAAAATCACTCAGACAGCTGCAGCTGATTCAGAACGCTGCTGCTCGAGTCCTCACTAAGACCAAGAAAGTGGATCACATCACTCCAGTACTGAAGTCTCTACACTGGCTTCCAGTGCCTCAAAGAATTGATTTCAAAATACTTTTACTGGTTTATAAATCACTAAACGGTTTAGGGCCAAAAATACATTTCTGATCTGCTACTACATTATGACCCACCCAGACCTCTCAGGTCGTCTGGGACAGGTCTACTTGTTGTCCCCAGAGTCAGAACTAAACAGGGGGAAGCAGCGTTCAGTTTTTATGCTCCACATATTTGGAACAAACTCCCAGAAACCTGTAGGTGCGCTCCAACTCTCAGTTCTTTTAAATCTAAGCTAAAGACCTATCTTTTTGATGTTGCTTTTCTTTAAATAATCTATTTTATTAACTTTAATTTCTTATACTGCACTGTAACTTTTATTCTTATACTGCACTATCAATTTTATTCTTGTCTTTTAATGTTTTTAATTTGTTTATTAATGTTTTTAAATAGTTTTTAATTGTTTTCTTACTGCTCTTTAATGTTTTATGTAAAGCACTTTGAATTGCCCTGTTGCTGAAATGTGCTATACAAATAAAGCTGCCTTGCCTTGCCTTGCCTTGCACACAACTCCCGTACCACCTCTGCCACTGGCCTCTCTCCTTTCTGGTGGCGGAAAGACACAGGACCCCTGCACCCCTGTTTCAGCCTGGACAAAAGGTATGGCTCTCCTCCAAGAATATTCCTCTCCGGACAGAGTCCCGCAAATTGTCGCCTCGGTTTTTGGGACCGTTTGAGATCGAGGCTATTGTGAATCCTTCGGCTGTCCGGCTGATATTGCCGCTGGCTATGAAGATACACCCAACCTTCCATGTTTCTCAGTTGAAGCCCGTCTCCACCAGTCCTCTGTGTCAATTGATCAAGGACTTCCACCGTGACCACCCTGAGAGACCTAGCGGGACGCCAGGAGGCGCCCGTTGAGGGGGGGGTACTGTTATGGGGGCGGCTGGGTTCTCCCGTCCTGTGTGTTTGTTGTCTCTCTCCCCTTTTCCCTGTGTCTGGGAAAAGGGGAGGTGGGGCGTGGCCGGGCGATCGACCTACCTGCACGGCTGCCGGCGATTCTGCAATCTCCTTCTGCTCAGCCATTGCAGATTCCTCTGATCACGGCTGCAGTATTTAGACCCAGTTGGAACCTGCCTTCGGCGCCAGATCGTTACAGCTACCAAAGTGGTAACTTGGCTCCCAGTTGTAAACTTCATTGTCCGTGCTCGTACGTTTTTTGCCTCGGCTTTTTTCCTCGTGCTCCACTTACCTGTCTGGTTTTTGTCCTATTGTCCAGACCTACACCACTAGACCTGTTGCCGTAGACTGCTGTTCCGCCAGCCATTCGCTCTTCAGACCTTCCATCTCCCTGCTCGGATTCCTGTGAGAGTTTTTTGGACACGCCACACTCTGCCCACGCCCGCTGCTGTCCTGTCTCCTCCACCAGCTACTGTCCCTGGCTGCTTTGTTTGTTTCTGTGACAATCATTAAAAGACATTCTAAACGTTTTTCTCTGTGTCCGTGTTGTGATACTCTGTGTTCTGGGTCATAGCCACAGCCATAACAAAATCATGGTGGCAGCTGTCGCCGTGGTCCTGCTCTATGCCCTGCTGTGCCCTATTACACCCTGCTACGCTCTGCAATGCCCAGCTATGACTTACTACGTCCGGCTAACGCCCTGCCACGCCCTGTTACGCCCTGCTGTGCCCTGCGACACCATGAACTATTACAACTACTACTTCTAGTCATTATCTTTATTGTTACTATTATTGCCATTGTTCATTACACCCCCAACCGGCACCTTCAGACACCGCCTACCAAGAGCCTGGGTCTGTCCGAGGTTTCTTCCTAAAAGGGAGTTTTTCCTTGCCACTGTCGCACTTACGCATTCATGCATGCTCTTGGGGGAGTCACTGTAATTTTTGGGTCCTTGTAAATTATTAAGTGTGGTCTAGATCTACTCTATCTGTAAAGTGTCCTGAGATAACTCCTATTATGATTTGACGCTATAAATAAAATTGAATTGAATAAAAAAATTGCTGACAAGCACTAGCTTTGTGAGTGTTACTTTGTCTGACTCACCAAAAGTTGGGCCTACAGGTGTATCTACACTACAAACAATTGAAACCCTTTGAATGTACACTGGAGATTTCCATGCGTGATTTAAAAACCCAGCTGCTGCACCAGTGATTCGGGATGAATACATATTTATTTTGTATTTTATACTTGTAATTCAAATCAGATCTGTTTTCACTTTGACATTAAAGTCCTGTTGATTAAATCTACTTTGATTCAATAACAATAACACATGCAAACCTCATTCTAAAGAGAGAGTGATACTTTTTAAAGGCCCTGTTTCTATATATACAATATATATACATGTTGCCATTAAAAAGGCATCTGAGATCCACTCAACATAGCTGTGAGTTATTTTTGGAAGCAGATACTCACACAATCTACAAGCTCAATGTAATTGTTAAGGGGATTTTTAGAGGGATTGCTTTTGGTCAAAGACTTGCTTTTTTCCAGGAACACACATGACCTTTTCAAGAGCAAACTTGATCTATCAGTTAAACATTCACCCATGCTGCGCTCAACAATCCAAGTATTAAGCCTAAATAATTGATAATAATGGTTTACTTGTTATTCTTCTCCTGTCAGAATTCCCAGAGATGTGAGCCTTGTGACAGTTGAAGGTGTCTTCTTAGAAAGAGACAATGCAGGTAAGAAAGAACATCTTTCTACTCATATGTACCCAGCTCTACTCAATTACATGTAGTTATATATTTGGTATGTCCTGCTCCTCAGGTGTTGCCTATTTGGGAGCTTTCCATCCCTCTCCCAGCAGTGCTGATGATTACTCTGAGGACCCTGTTTTAATGATCTGAAACGCAAGTATCAAACGTGAAACGTAAGCAGCTTTGTGGGCGGATCTCTGGCGCTGTTGCTATTATAACGGCGGGATAAATGACTCTTGTGCCCGACGTAAATCTAAAATGGGTTGGTCTTAAGTAGCTAGGTGTGGTTTGGGTGTAACATGCAATAAACCAATCAGAGCGTCATCTCACATTCCCTTTTAGAGCAGGCGCACTTGTTCCATGGCGGATTGCTATTATGACGGCTGATTTGCCCAAAGTAATCAATACCCGTCTTGACCGGGTGGCGATGTTGCTGCGGCCTCTCGGGCGCATCTCCACAGTCTGGAGAGGATTGCTGCAGCCTGTGGGCCTCCTGCTCCTGTTGTGCCCCTTCCTCCTACCCCCACTCCATCTCCGTCCACCCGCTCCATCAGAAGTGCATTGCCACTCCCAGACCAGATCCCGCCGGAGTGTCCA
This sequence comes from Perca flavescens, assembly GCF_004354835.1. Classification (NCBI taxonomy): domain Eukaryota; kingdom Metazoa; phylum Chordata; class Actinopteri; order Perciformes; family Percidae; genus Perca; species Perca flavescens. The sequence goes on along the minus strand of NC_041345.1, from coordinate 23,631,920 downwards.
ATCCCACCGTAGTTCAACGTCTCCTTAAGTCCTCTAATATTTCCTCATTTATGTCGTCAACACATCCATGATTCATGGAAATGTTGTGTAAAACACAACAAGCCATGAAGAATGCTGCGACTTTTTGAGGACTGTACTGTAAAATTCCTCCTGACCTATCCAAAAGCCTGAAGTGCATTTTCAGTAATATTTTTCCTTGTAATTATGTATGGTTTGCAAAAATGGGCACTGCTTCGTCCGTGTAGATGGGAGAAGAAAAGTGTATGCATGTTGTGCACGCGCTACATTATGGCCAAGCATGCGCCCCTAAAATAGCATCTGAATAACGCGCCACTGACTTTAGACTAGCGGCACTGACTTTAGACCAGGTTTTTCCTGGTCTGTGGCGGAATTGTTTTCTGAAACTGCAAAATAGCACCAGGGAACGTTTGCACCTGAACACGCATTCTCTTTTCGCTGAACCGCCCCCGGGAGCGCAAATACATTCCCTAATTTACCAACGTGCGTATGTGGAGGGAAATGTCCGCTGTGCGTCGGGTGCAAAATAGGAATGATACATGCGTCGGTGTACAAAGGCAATTGCGCTGAGTGCAAGACAAAGCCCTGAGTCTCTACATGATCTTCCTGGGGATCGGGCTGTGGATCCGATCCTGCCTCAAGGTTGGTGCTGCAAGCACGGCCACTGCTCTCTACAGAGCAAGGAGGCCTTTCTCCTCACTACAGTTTGTAAAATACATCAAATGTGCTGTTTACTGGAACTTGCTCTAAACATAGTAGCACGGATGTAGAGGAAGATGAATAGGAAAGTAAACCCAGGCCTATCAACACTAAACTCAAGTCACCATGTGGAGAATGTGACAACTTTGTGGCTCCCCCCGGTGTTAGAAACCAGACAAACCATGCGTTCCTAGGACAAATCTATTCATTGTTTTTCTTCAATTTTCTGCTCTTGCACTACTCCAGGAAAGTTGTCTGAGGTTATTCAAGTTTTTTCTTAGGGTGTGAATGTGTTATTTTTCCAAAAACTAAATGTTATTCTATCACAATCATTATACAAATGCTATAATCATATAACATGGTACACCAAGTCTAACATTTTGTACATTTCTACAAACTCAGTGATGACTGAAGGGAGCGGTTATTTCTGTGTATTAAGCAATCATAATTTGATCTGGTCCCTCTTAAAAACAGTATTTTACATTATGCCAGTGTGAAAAAACCTTTCTACAATGCACCTAGAATAGAGCAGATTTTCTTCTTTAGATATTAAAAAAACCTGTTTTCACTTACCTATTCCTGTATAAATAACAGAGAGTTGTTGTGAAGCATTTGGTGTCATCTTTTTTTGACCATCTTCAATTCCTCCAGTTTGCATATACAACATCAAGACTAATTAAAGCTGCAAGCAGCGTTGGACGGGCCCTCACGCCTTTGCTCACGTCAGGGTTAAGGGGTTTTTACACTAGACGCATCCAAGGTGGCGCACACCATCGTCACGTCAAAATGACGTAACATCCTGCCGGCGCGCCCGATTTATGGTGCGCGAGCTGAGGTATAAATACTCACGGCGATCCCATGACGTCACATTTGTACGCGCCAGCTGGGCTGCGTCTAGTATATAAGACGCTTTACTGGCGGACGCCGCTCCTTGCGACCGTGCATTTGCGTGGCACTCAGACACTGCAAATCGTCACCAATGAAAAGGGAACTCCCTGCTGAGTTCAATGATACCTCACACAAGACTCTACATACAGTTCATTAGCTGTGAAAGGGGCTTGGCTTAAGCATAGGGGGCAGGCCGAACCATGACCAATAAATAAGGAAGTCTCTGCTGAGTTCATTGATACGCGCTCATGTCGGGCTGTTGCGTGCCCTTCTCCTTCTGTAAGTAGCCTTCAAACACTCCACACCATTACTGAGATAAGTGGATACTCAAGAGCCCTTTTCTCAACCATCAATATGCAGTTAAATCAGGTTCACTTTCTCTCTGAGCAGGCTTCTGGTCAGATTGTAAACCCACTGTGATATTGAGCTATATAAATAAAATTGTCTGGACGTGACTAGTTTTCAAAGCATCAATGTCAGATATTGGTTTAATTTAATTTAAAGTCTGCGAGGAAAATCCTTTTAGAATAGAAAAGAACTTTCTTGCCTGCCAGGACAGGATATTTTTCTTTGTCCCAATGATTTACAAAGAAGACTTGAAACCAATGTGTATACATTTGAAAATCTATCCTTTTCTCTCCATTTTGGTCTTTTCATCCGCCACTAAGCCAGTGGTTTCTACCTAAAATGGGTCTACAAAAACACTTATGCTGCGGTCGAATAATCAAAAAATGATATCGTATGTCTTTCCCTAAACATTTTTTCCTTGACCTTGATAGAAAGAGTCATGAGGTGAAGGAAAGATATGAAGGACAATTCATTAGGTCTTAGGGAAAGACAACAAGGTGCTCAGAGAAGCCAACTGTACTTACAGTCGGCTAAATAATTATGCAATGGCGGATGTTATTGACGTGGGTCTGTTGGGTGAAACTACGATGTTCAGAAAATGGACTACTAAAAGCATCTTAGATACTTTGCCCTGTGTGTTGGAATTGAAATGAAATAAGGAATATAGGCTACAAGTCACAAAAGTAAAAGGAAATGGTTGCTGAGAATGTTGCTCACACACACCCTCCAGTCCACTCATACTTATCCCCATGAATCATTAGTATGATGGTATGAAAATAATTCTTAAAAGTACGCAATAAGGGTATCATTTGTTTTTGTGAACGGCCAAATGGTGCGTTGCTTTAAATTCAATTAAATTCACATTGAAATCGACCCTAGTCTACCCTGATCAAAACCACCTGGCGACCTGGGTCGGGAAGCCAAGTAGATTGAGGAGGGTTACCCCATTTAAACACACAGTCGACCTGGGTATAACCCTGATGGAGCCATTGGTGTAAAAGGGGTCTTAGATTTTCTAAGCAAAAAACACTATTCCACCGCAGACTCAGTCTCACATTGTAGTGTGTGCAGGAGAAAACTGGATATCTGAGTTTAAGCTTGTCACTGTATCACAAACATGGCTGAAGTTCTTCTGCTTATCACTAATGATAAATAGCCAACATTGTCTTATTACCAACTCTCATATTCATATTCAATCACATATTCAATCACATGACACAGGGGACGGAGCTCTTAGTCTGTTGTCAGAATGTTAAGTGTTGTCTAAGTGCTCCTTGCCAAAAAGCTCACCATAGAAAGTTTAAATACATCATTTTAGTGAACTCTTGTGTCTGATATGTTTTCACACAGTGTGCCAAATGGGACTGTGCCTGCACCTGTCAGCCTCCGGAGTGTGACTCTTGCAACTGCCAAAGCATAGGGGTCGGGGTTAACCATTACCAATAATAAAGGAAGTCTCTGCTGTGGTCATTGATACCTCACATAAGACTTAAACGGGTCACCATATCTGTCAATCTTTTATCATCTACTGGCTCCCCTCAAGGATGTGTCTCTCCCCTCTCCTTTTTGTTTTATACACAAATGAATGCCGTTCACAATATGGAAGACAGGTTTTTAAATTTGCATACGACTCTGTCATTGTGTCTCTTCCCCCCACTATATCATTGATGGCCAGCCTGTTGAGATAGTACAAGAATATAAGTACCTTGGCACAATAATTTATAGCAAGCTATGTTTTGAACCACACACTGATGCTGTTCATGCGAAAAGCCCATCAGCGTAGGTACTTTTACCGAAAACTGAGGAATTTTAACATCAACCCTACTTTTATGAGAATGTTTTATTCCTGTTTTATTGAGTCTTTCTTAACCTTCTGTTTTATCTGCTGGTTTGGTTCTCTGTCCATAAAAAAACAAAAAACGACTAGAGAGTATAGTTAGGACATGTAACAAGATTGCAGGCATCAACTTCCCCCCCCCAACTCTCTCCCACATCTACTCCAACAGAGTGGCAAAGAAGGCCTAATCCATTGCTGGTGACCCTAGCTGTCCCTTGTCCTGCCAGTTTAAGCTACTTCCCTCAGGCTGTAGGTACTGCATGTGAAGATGCAGGTCCAATAGACTCAGCAACTCTTTTATCCCAACTTCCATTTCCATTCTAAACAACTTGCCAGAACTATTTTACAGAACTATATTATTTCATGTTTTGCTGTGTTGTTGTGTGTCTTGTCTTTATGTCTGTCGGCTGGCTGTACAAACAATTGCCCCCCGGGGACAATAAAGTTACCTTGACCATGAACAGTTATGAAAGGGGGTGTGGCTTAAGCATAGGGGGGCGGGCCAAACCATCACAAATTAATAAGGAACTCTCTGTTGAGAGCCGCTGTCGGCGCTCGGGCCCTAAATATTAAATATTAGCATGCATGTGCTCACACCATAAAGGAAAATGCCACAGAATCAAGCGAACAGAAAGGACTTCACATTTACTGGACAAGACTATGCAAGACTTACAATTGGCATTAAGAGTTCAAACCAAAGAAATATCCATTTAAAGTGCAGCAAATACAGTTTGTGTACATAAACTGCTTCAGATAGATATAAACATACAGTAGCTCTCTGAGGTAGATGATGGACAAGCTGATCAAAGTTACTGTGTTCCTCAGACCTCCAAAATATGCTTCTGTAGCTTTCATTTCATTGCATTTGTTAAAGCCTTCTCTGACATAAAGTTAGTTTGACTCTATCTGCAAAGTAATCATAAATGCATCCTTCTCTGTGTCAGTTTAGGGTGACACTTTATGTCAATGACAAATAATCATGGCAGGCCAGCACAGCTGAAGCTGAGGTCACTGTCAGTTCCAGTGGACGTGAAGGTGACAAAGCCCGGCTGGCTGCTGGTGATCTGGCTGTTGATCCAGGACTGATACTGGGACACTCTGGTGTAGACTCCTGGGGTATTAGGCTGGGCACAACCATTTCCAAAACTTACGATTCCCCCCAGGACCCAGCGGCTGCCCTGCTTGCTCACCAGCGGACCACCTGAATCCCCCTTTAAGAAGAGAAACATTTTAGGAGAGAAATCTTTGCAGGAGATTAAATCTGCGGAGTGTCTATTTGCACCCCCGGTACGAATAGCCTCGGCCACACAGCTGAGCTATTCACACCCTGTGACGTAACAACAAAAACACGTTGCTCGCGTTAATCTTCCATGACAGCAGAAACTGGCATATTAGGAAAGTTTTGTCTCTAAAGTTTATAACAATTGAATTTTTAGTGGAAACTGGATACTACAGTTGCGCTTTCTGTCTTCAGTGAAAGCATACAACCGTTGGTTTGTTAGTTAGTAACTATTTTTTGTATACAGTATGGTTACCTAGCAACCGAGGCTTGAAGAAAACAAGTGGTAAACAGTTGTTCAGCATTGTGTAAGAACTGCTAGTTTAGTGGTTAGAACGCTTACCTTTGGTATGGAAGTTAGTAGTCCGATTCCCCTGTGAGGTGATCTTGATTTTGTAATATTGGATAATTTGCATGCAATTGCGCAAGGCAGGGCCCGCGAACGCAAATTTTTTCGGAGTGGGATTGGTTATGGTTAGGGTAAAAATGTCAGAGCGATAATATTCCAAAAAGGTGTAATACATTAGTATGGAACTGTGTGTAAATATATGCCAAGGTACTGTAAATGCACAGGGGTGCAAATAGCATACATTGATATTTGTACCAGAAGGGGTATTAATAGAACACATTGCTGTGTGCACCGGCGGGGTACAAATAGCATTCATTTCTAATTGCACCAGGGTAAGAATAGCACTTCTAATTGCACCAGGGTACAAATAGCATACACTGCTAATTGTACCAGGGGTGCAAATAGCCTCACCCTTAAATCTGACACCAACACAGGCTTAAAGATGTTTACCTGACAGGAGTCCTTCCCTCCAGCACGTAACCCGGCACAGATCATGTTGTTTGTGATTGAGCCCACTCCGTAGTGACAGTTACACTCTCTGTTCCCTATGATGGGCATATTCACCTCCATTGGGTTTATTGGGAGAGGAGGATAAACTAAAGAGAAACAAATACAGTAAATAAACAGCACATGTTATGAATTGAGTGTTTGATTACTACCATTAGGTCTATGACTAGGAGTTTAAAGTTAAACAAAGTCAAACCAAAGGACAGGTCCACTAAAACTTCAAAACAAAGAACTGAAACCTGCTAACCCTCTTAAATTGACAGATCATAGACAGTGTTGCAATCTCTGCCTCCCCCTGGCGGCTTGTTGGGGAAGTAATGTTAGCATTGATCTTCTGATGGTGTTAAAGCTGTTTATGCTGTTTACATCACCTATTGAAGATTTCCATGAAATATGCTATGAATATTCATGTTCCCAAGAGGATGAATCCTAATTTTTCAGCCTACCACTGAATGTTTCCTCTCACCCCCTCTAATTTCTAAATTCATTTGAAAATCTATCTGGGAATTTTTGACCACTAGTAACACTATGTTTTTACAAGTAAATCCCTGTTTAGTTTGTACCATGTACGAGGCAAGGGGCCAGGTGTAGCTACATGCACCAACAAAGACAATGAAGAAGAAGAAGATGGATTGCAACCAAACATGGATGAAAACAATTTGAAATGTTTTTTTCAAAATCGTCTTTTGGAAATGTTTTTTTTTATTTATTTTTAATGAAGATAACACATTCAACGCTTTGTTGATGAGACACACAGTGTGATTTGGTGAGAAACTTAACTTTTAAACTCCACAGGTGAACTTTAAACGACCTTTCCTTGAGCACCAGAACAAACTCTTTACTGAGGCTCTTTGCAGCAATTTATCTTTTATATCGTGGGGCGTTTAATAAAATATTTTTTAAACTTAATGATATTTCTAAAACTCTGTTTTGTTGTTTTATGGGTAAAGGAAGGTGGTACTCATTTTAGCATTTAAATGTCTGAGTAAACTCAGTTGTTTGAAAGACCATTGTATTGAAAGAAAGAAATGTAACCTAGCTGCTCTCTGACCCACCTCCGGATGCAATGGCGCCAAAGCCGGTCACCCAGGAGCTAACGCCGCTGAAGAAGGTGCTGCCTGGAGCTGCCAGGCAGACAGGAACAATGAAATCTGTGAACGTCACCGGTGAGGAGAGCTGCAGGAGGCAGATGTCGTTGTCATAAGTTATGGCGTTATGATTAGGATTTACGATGACCTTTGTTACTGTCCGAGACACCCCATTGGGGTTGGGTCCCTGTAGACTCTGGAGACCCAGAGACACAGTCAGACTGGCTGGGATGCTTAAGACAAACAAAACAGTGCAAAGAAGTTAAGAGCAGAGCAGTTAAGCAAACACAAAAAACATCGCCTAAGAGAATCTGCTCCTTAGTGCTTACCTTGGGAAGCAGTGAGCAGCAGTCAGCACCCATTCACGGTTAATGAGGGATCCTCCACAGAAGTGGCCCCCAGATGTTTGCAGGCTGGCTTGCCAGGGCCAGTTACCCGGAGGGGCGTTCTGTCCTCCAACAATCCTGGTGTTGAGCCGAGTTATACCGCACACTGCAGAGAGACAGACAATAAGAACACAGTGAGCAATACTCCCCTCTCCCTGGATTACCACTGAGCACTGCTGGGATTATAAACTTTAACTGTTGGTTGAGGATTATGATCCTGGGATGCTCTCAGGTGTTTCTAATCCAACAGTCCTAAGTAACAGAGGAGAAACTATTCTTATTTCAGTTTAAGTCTACACATTTCATTGCTTTTACTGGGTTTGACAGCAAATACTAACAACCATGAAGATATAAACAAAACAACTAAAGTCCAACAACATGTTGACAGCCAGGTGAAAGTAAAGAAGTGTGCATAAAACTGACTTACCATCTAGTTGTGAGTGAGACTCTGAAAAATAGGAAACAAACACAAAATCACATTTAAAACATATTAATATTTACTGATGCCTAATGTGATCATTCGTAACCATAGAAACAAAAAATTATAACCAAAGTCATTCAAACACAAATATTTTTTCTTCGTCATGAAGATGGTACTGTGATTATACAAGATAGATGAGATAACATCTGATACCGTAACAGAGGCAAACTTTGATTTAATTTTTTTATGAATGTGAGCTATGTGGAAATTATTTATTTTTCTTTGACTAAAAACTGTCGGAATACTTAAAGGAGCACTCACCCATTCAGTATTGCTTCCATAAAGTTTGTGGGACTCACAAAACAGCCTTACTTTTATTATTTTTGCTCTTGCATCACGTGTTGATCTTGATTTGATTATTTAGATATTTTATTCAATATCTAAAGGTTATTGTTCATTATATATATATATATATATATATATATATATATATATATATATATATATATATATATATTATTATATGTGCAATATTCATTGTGGGGTAAAAAAAACAGAAAAAAGTTCCAGTACAACCCCATGCAGTGTTAATTAATTATTATTAATTAAATCTTGACTGCAAAATTTAAAAAGTATGTCAAAAGTATTGATAGCAGTTACTGCTGCTCATCATATTACCACTACTACTATTATATCTCCAGTCTCCGATGATGCTTTAATAAAACATCCCAGCAGCAGAAGTTAAATGGGCACTCAACTCATTTTACACATGAAGTTCAGTTTACAACACAACAATCTCAAAATGATGCTGTATGTATGTAAAGTTTTGCAATCAGGGACTTAACGTGTGTACCCTGAAACCCTGCAGCACACATTCATCTGAGCAGTGATGAAAGAAACCTGCGGTTGTAGGGAGGGTGGTTGGAGGCGGTGGCAAGCCAGCACAGCTGATGCTGAGGTCACTGTCAGTTCCAGTGGACGTGAAGGTGACAAAGCCCGGCTGGTTGCTGGTGATCTGGCTGTTGATCCAGGACTGATACTGGGACACTCTGGTGTAGACTCCTGGGGTATTAGTCTGGGCACAACCATTTCCAAAACTTATGATTCCCCCCAGGATCCAGCGGCTGCCCTGCTTGCTCACCAGCGGACCACCTGAATCCCCCTTTAAGAAGAAAAACATTTTAGGAGAGAAATCTTTGCAGAAGATTAAATCTGACACCAACACAGGCGTAAAAGATGTTTACCTGACAGGAGTCCTTCCTCCAGCACTTAACCGGCACAGATCATGTTGTTTGTAATTGAGCCCACTCCAAAGTCACAGTTACACTCTCTGTTCCCCACGATTGGCATATTCACCTCCATTAGGTTTACTGGGAGAGGAGGGTAAACTAAAGAGAAACAAATACAGTAAATAAAAAGCACATGTGATGAATTGAGTGTTTGATTACTACATCAGTAGGTCTATGACTAGGAGTTTAAAGTTAAATAAAGTCAAACCAAAGGACAAGTCCACTAAAACTTCAAAAACAAAAACTGAAACCTGCTAACCCTCTCACATTGACAGATCATAGACAGTGTTTGCAATCTCTGCCTCCCCCTGGCGACTTGTTGGGGAAATACGTATTTGTGAAGTAGTGACACAGGTGTGTTCTGGGTAGTAAAAACAAAGTATAGCATGGGAATCAGTCTGAGTCTACGGTGCGAATGCAATAGTTACACAGTCCGCGCTCCAGCCGAACGCTAGCAAGCAAAGTACCTTTTATGCCCGAGAATGTGTACCACTCTAAGTAATAAAGCCTGAGTTCATTGCTGCAACCAACCGACGCCTCACCGTTTTGTGCTTCGGCTCTGTTAACCCGGACCACTAGACGCAAGTTACCTGCCACGAGCCAAGGGATTAGTTTGAGACCAGCTCACTCCCAACTACGGTTCAGAGCGTGGAGAGGACGAAAAAAAATAAGATAGCATTGATCTTCTGATGGTGTTAAAGCTGTTTATGCTGTTTACATCACCTATTGAAGATTTCCATGAAATATGCTGTAAATATTTATGTTCCCAAGAGGATGAATCCTAATTTTTCAGCTGACCACTGAGTGTTTCCTCTCACCCCCTCTAATTTCTAAATTCATTTGAAAATCTATCTGGGAATATTTGACCACTAGTAACACTATGTTTCTACAAGTAAATCCCTATTTAGTTTGTACCATGTACGAGGCAAGAGGCCAGGTGTAGCTACATGCACCAACAAAGACAATGAAGAAGAAGACGGATTGCAACCAAACATGGATGAAAACAATTTGAAATGTTTTTTTCAAAATTGGCTTTTGGAAAAAATTATTTTTTTTTTTTTTTTTAATGAAGATAACACATTCAACACTTTGTTAGACCTATAGGAGACACACAGTGTGATTTGGTGAGAAACTTAACTTTTAAACTCCACAGGTGAACTTTAGTGACCTTTCCTTGAGCACCAGAACAAACTCTTTACTGAGGCTCTTTGCAGCAATTTATCTTTTGTATCGTGGGGCGTTTAATAAAATATTTTTTAAACTTAATGTTATTTCTAAAACTCTGTTTTGTTGCTTTATGGGTAAACGAAGGTGGTACTCATTTTAACATTTAAATGTCTGAGTAAACTCAGTTGTTGTCACCATTGTATTGAAAGAAAGAAATGTAACCTAGCTGCTCTCTGACCCACCTCCGGATGCAATGGCGCCAAAGCCGGTCACCCAGGAGCTAACGCCGCTGAAGAAGGTGCTGCCTGGAGCTGCCAGGCAGACAGGAACAATGAAATCTGTGAACGTCACCGGTGAGGAGAGCTGCAGGAGGCAGATGTCGTTGTCATAAGTTATGGCGTTATAGTTAGGATTTACAATGATCTTTGTTACTGTCCGAGACACCCCATTGGGGTTGGGTCCCTGTAGACTCTGGAGACCCAGAGACACAGTCAGACTGGCTCGGATGCTAAAGAGAAACAAAACAGTGCAAAGAAGTTAAGAGCACAGCAGTTAAGCAAACACAAAAAACATCGCCTAAGAGAATCTGCTCCTTAGTGCTTACCTTGGGAAGCAGTGAGCAGCAGTCAGCACCCATTCACGGTTAATGAGGGATCCTCCACAGAAGTGTCTTCCAGATGTTTGCAGGCTGGCTTGCCAGGGCCAGTTACCCGGAGGGGCGTTCTGTCCTCCAACAATCCTGGTGTTGAGCCGAGTTATACCGCACACTGCAGATAAGAACACAGTACAGTATTTTTGCTCTTGCATCACGTGTTGATCTTGATTTGATTATTTATATATTTTATTCAATATCTAAATGTTGTCGTTCATTTTCATATATATACTGTATATCTCATTAATATATATATTTTTATTTGTTTTATTATATGTGCAATATGTTTTACTGTACCTTTATAAAATTAAAGTTCATTGTGGGGTAAAAAAAACAACAAAAAAAAGTTCCAGTACAACCCCACCCAGTCTTAATTAATTACTATTATTAATTAAATCTTGACTCTGCAAAATTTAAAAAGTATGTCAAAAGTATTGATAGCATGAGACAAACACTAAGTATGCTGTTATTTATTTCTGTTATTTATGAGTGGTGTTGACATACAGTACAGTGCATGTCTTTCTTTTCTAACAGCCATGCTGTCTTGTTTTCTCGTTTAAACAGATTAGCAGTGTTTTGTGCTGTCTGCTGTCCCATCAAACTGGTTTTGCTAATAGGGGACATTTTTCTCTCAAAGCATGTCTTTTTATGTGTGCAACTGCCACATTGTGTGATGACAGGCAAGGGATGAATGTTTATTGACTGTGTCTGCACTGACAGACGTCTGATGATCACTGACTGACAGTTTACAACACAACAATCTCAAAATGATGCTGTATGTATGTAAAGTTTTGCAATCAGGGACTTAACGTGTGTACCCTGAAACCCTGCAGCACACATTCATCTGAGCAGTGATGAAAGAAACCTGCGGTTGTAGGGAGGGTGGTTGGAGGCGGTGGCAGGCCAGCACAGCTGATGCTGAGGTCACTGTCAGTTCCAGTGGACGTGAAGGTGACAAAGCCCGGCTGGCTGCTGGTGATCTGGCTGTTGATCCAGGACTGATACTGGGACACTCTGGTGTAGACTCCTGGGGTATTAGGCTGGGCACAACCATTTCCAAAACTTATGATTCCCCCCAGGATCCAGCGGCTGCCCTGCTTGCTCACCAGCGGACCACCTGAATCCCCCTTTAAGAAGAAAAACATTTTAGGAGAGAAATCTTTGCAGAAGATTAAATCTGACACCAACACAGGCGTAAAGATGTTTACCTGACAGGAGTCCTTCCCTCCAGCACGTAACCCGGCACAGATCATGTTGTTTGTAATTGAGCCCACTCCAAAGTCACAGTTACACTCTCTGTTCCCCACGATTGGCATATTCACCTCCATTAGGTTTACTGGGAGAGGAGGGTAAACTAAAGAGAAACAAATACAGTAAATAAAAAGCACATGTGATGAATTGAGTGTTTGATTACTACATCAGTAGGTCTATGACTAGGAGTTTAAAGTTAAATAAAGTCAAACCAAAGGACAAGTCCACTAAAACTTCAAAACAAAAAACTGAAACCTGCTAACCCTCTCACATTGACAGATCATAGACAGTGTTTGCAATCTCTGCCTCCCCCTGGCGACTTGTTGGGGAAATACGTATTTGTGAAGTAGTGACACAGGTGTGTTCTGGGTAGTAAAAACAAAGTATAGCATGGGAATCAGTCTGAGTCTACGGTGCGAATGCAATAGTTACACAGTCCGCGCTCCAGCCGAACGCTAGCAAGCAAAGTACCTTTTATGCCCGAGAATGTGTACCACTCTAAGTAATAAAGCCTGAGTTCATTGCTGCAACCAACCGACGCCTCACCGTTTTGTGCTTCGGCTCTGTTTACCCGGACCACTAGACGCAAGTTACCTGCCACGAGCCAAGGGATTAGTTTGAGACCAGCTCGTTCCCAACTACGGTTCAGAGTGTGGAGAGGATGAATAAAAGTAATGTTAGCATTGATCTTCTGATGCTGTTAAAGATGTTTATGCTATTTACATCACCTATTGAAGATTTCCATGAAATATGCTGTAAATATATAGTTCCCAAGTGGATGAATCCTAATTTTTCTGCCTACAACTGAATGTTTCCTCTCACCCCCTCTAATTTCTAAATTAATTTTAATAATAATAAATTGAATTTATATAGCGCTTTTCATGGACTCAAAGTCGCTTTACATGGGAGGTATATCACAAAAACAGAACAAAACAAACAAAACACAACAAGATTCAGACACAGATAAAAAGGGAGGGCGTCGTGGGGCTAGGGATAGGCAGAGGTGAAGAGATGGGTCTTGAGGCGGGACTGGAAGATGTTGAGGGACTCAGAGGTGTGGATCTCTTGGGGGATTGAGTTCCAGAGCCTGGGAGCTGCTCTGGAGAATGCTCTGTCGCCAAAACTGCGGAGTTTGGACTTTTGGATGGAGAGGAGACCAGCTGAGGTGGATCTGAGGGACCGTGAGTGTTGGTAGGGGGAGAGGAGGTCAGTGAGGTATGAGGGGGCCAGATGGTGGAGGGCTTTGTAGGTGAGGACCAGGATTTTGTAGGTGATCCGGTGGGAGATAGGAAGCCAGTGGAGTTGTTTAAGGACTGGAGTGATGTGGTGCCAGGATTTGGAGCGGGTGATAAGGAGGGCGGCTGAGTTCTGGACCAGTTGGAGTCAGTTGATGTTGGTAGAGCTGATGCCAAGGAGAAGTGAGTTGCAGTAGTCCAGTCAGGAGGAGATGAAAGCGTGAATGAGTCTTTCAGCAGCGGGGGATGTGAGAGAGGATCTGATTTTGGCGATGTTGCGGAGGTGAAAGAAGGAGGTTTTAATGACTTGACGGAAGTGAAGCTCAAGGGAGAGGGTGGAATCAAAGATAACGCCAAGGTTGCGGGCCTGGGAAGATGGGGAGACAATGGTGCCGTCGATGGTGAGGGTGGGGTTATTGGTTTTACTGAGTGTGTATTTGGAGCCGATGAGGAGGAATTCTGTTTTGTCGCTGTTGAGTTTGAGGAAGTTGTGTTGCATCCAGGTTTTAATAGCTGACAGACAGGAGTTGATGTGGGAGAGGGGAGGATTGTGGGGGGATTTGGTGCTCAGGTAGATCTGGGTGTCATCGGCATAGCAGTGGAAGTCCATGTTGAAGTGGCGGAGTATCTGATGAAGATGATGAAGAGGAGGGGGCCGAGTACGGAGCCTGGGGGAACACCATGAGTGACTGCACCTGTGGCAGAGGTGTGGTTGTGGAGAGAGATGAAGTGGGATCTGTTGGATAGGTAGGAGTGGAGCCAGCTGAGTGCAGTACCTTCGATACCAAGGTCTTTAATCTGGTGAGCAGGATGTTATGGCTCACGGTATCGAAGGCTGCACTCAGGTTGAGGAGGATGAGGATGTTGAGGGAACCGGTGTCAGCAGAGGTGAGGAGGTCATTGAGGACTTTCAGGAGAGCGGTTTCTGTGCTGTGGAGGGGGCGAAAACCAGATTGGAGTGGTTCGAATTGGTTATTGGCATGAAGATGGGTTTGTAGTTGTGAGGCGACTATACATTCCAGGGTTTTAGACAGAAAGGGGAGGTTGGATATTGGGCGGTAGTTGTTGAGGGAGGAGGGATCCAGACCAGGTTTTTTAAGGATTGGGGTGAAAGCGGCAGTTTTGAAGGCAGCAGGGACAGTTCCAAGGGACAGTGAGGAGTTGAAGAGGTTAGTGAGGTAGGGGCATAGTACGGGGAGGCAGGACTTCAGGAGCGGAGTAGGGAGGGGGTCAAGGGAGCAGGTGGTGGGTTTGGAGGAGCTGATGAGTTTGGAGATTTCAGGAGGAGTGATTGGGTCAAACTGGGAGAGGAGGCAATGAGGAGAAGGGGTCGTGAGGTCAGGAGAGATTGGGAGAGGAGGGTCCATAATGGGTGCTGGAGTAGATCCTGGGAGGTCCGATTACAGGGGATAGAGATTGGTAAATGTTCTTGATTTTGACAGGGAAAAAGTGGAGGAATGAGTTGCAGAGATCCGGAGTAGAGGTAGGGAGGGTGTTGGTCCGAGGCTTGATGAGGTTGTTAATTGTGGAGAAGAGGGTTCTGGGGTTCTGGCAGGGGTCGGTGAGGATGGTGGAGAGGTAGGCAGGTTTGGCAGCAATGAGGGCGTCTTTGTAGGCAGTGAGGTGGAATTTATAGGCTTCATGATGGACTGCGAGGGATGATTTCTTTGTCAGCCGTTCAAGTTGGTGGCCAGTTTGTTTTATTTTCCGGAGTGCAGGTGTGTACCAGGGTGAAGAGGTGTTGAAAGTGACAGTTTTTGTTTTGAGGGGGGCCAGGGTGTTGAGGGAGGTAGACAAGGTGGAGTTGAGGTGTTTTGTGAGGTCATCAGGTGAGGTGAGGGTTGAGTCCAGGTGGAGAGCGGTGGAGAGCAGGTCAGAGAGATGATGGGGATCGATAGATTTGAGGTTGCGGAAGTTGATTTCTCTGATGAGGCGGGGGCGTGGGGTTGGAGAAGGGATGGTGAAACGTATCAGTTTGTGATCAGAGAGGGGAAAGAGGTATGGATGGAGGTTGAGCACCGGTTGGTTTGTGGAGCAGACCAGGTCGAGGATGTGTCCTTTTTCATGGGTGGGGAATGTGAGAGAGAGAAGTTGTCCAGTAAAATGGTGAATTCTGATGAGAGCTTGCAGGTGGGGGAGTCCATGTGGATGTTTAAGTCACCTAGTAGCAGCAGACGTGGAGAGAGAGATGAGGCTAGTGTGAGGAGTTCAGTAAAATCAGAGAGGAAGGAGGGATTTGGTTTAGGTGGCCGGTAAATGAGGATGACTGTCATGGAGGAAGGAGCTTTGAAGGCGAGATATTCAAACGATGATACTGAGGGGAGGGTGAGTTCTGTGATCCGGAAGTTCTGATTGAAAATAACGGCGATGCCACCTCCATGGCGGGAGGGGCGGGGTTTGCAGATGTAGTTGCAGCCAGGGGGGGATGCTTGGTTGAGGGAGAAGAAGTCATTGGGTTGTTGCCAGGTTTCAGTGAGCAGAAGGAAGTCCAGAGTGTTGTCTAGGATTAGTTCATGGAGGGCAGGGGCTTTATTGTTGAGCGATCGGGTGTTGAGGAGGGCAAAGTTGGCATGGTGAGAGGGTGGTGGGATGGGGGCAGGCTGGAGAGATCTGAGGTTGTCCCGGTTAGCAGCGCGTGTGGTTGGTGGGGTGTGGGGATATTGCAGTTAAGGGGGGACAAAAGCACTGTAGTCCAGTCCGGGTTTTCTGTGCAGCCTGATGGTGCGTTCAGCCCATAGACAGTATATAATGGACCAATAGAACCCGTTGCTCTGGACGGAGACCAGTGAAGGCTATTAGAAGCACTTTTCCGGTGATCTCTTGCTTTACTGCGTAGCCTCCAACTGACAGAGACAACGTAAATGTGACGTGAGCAACGTGTCTGAAAGTTGTAAATCTTCTGGTAGCTGTGCCAAGAGAAATCTCAATCATTTCCAATCTTACAGAGACGGAGAGCGTAGGTGTATGTAAGGAGATAACATAAACACAGGCTAATTATTGCTAACTAAAATGCTAGTTAACATTAGTAATTAAACCTAAACAGCTAATGTAAGTTGAAACTGCCTGCGAGCTTCTCCTGTACTATACGGTAATTCCTCTACTGTGCGACAGTAAGTCACTTGGTTATGACACAATCGTTAGCTTATTTTTACAAAAACGTCTGCTACGGAGCCATAACGTGAGGTACAAGGTAATGGAGCCTTTTATACATTGTCGTGTTTCTTTATAAATAAACAATGGGCAAATAGAGTCTTTAAACGCTTCAGATGTAAAGTTATTCGCAGTCAAGTGACGTAAAAAAAAAATGGCGGTCAGTGTAATGCTAACAAGAGGTGATCGTTTTGTAGCAACAAAATGGCGCCATCGGAGGTTCGCGTTCTGAAGCGAAGCCGTAGCAGACGCTTTTATAAAAATTAAGATTGGGAATGATTGAGATTTCTCATGTCACAGCTACCAGAAGACTTACAACTTTCAGAGACGTTGCTCACGTCACATTTACGTTGTCTCTGTCAGTTGGAGGCTGCGCAGTAAAGCAAGTGATCACCAGAAAAGTGCTTCTAATAGCCTTCACTGGTCTCCGTCCAGAGCAACGGGGTCTATTGGTCCATTGTATATATGTCAATAGGCTCGTTCGAGATGAGCCAGATCTGCGCAGAATCGATCACCGGCGATCGCTGCCCAATGCATGCAGGTTAGATTTGTGTCCGACTTGATCCCGACTTGCTCTGACTTCATACACACGTGAGCAACGATAATCTCACAAGACCAAGGCGGCCGCAGTTCTGAGACGCAGGTAGCGCAGTTGAGATTACAGATCATCTAAGTCTGTTGTTAGCCTAATTAAAATCAGCAACAGATCACATGTAGAGAATCTTGACAGCTAATCTGTCATAATAAAAACAACTGGAGACTGTGTACGTAAGCTGATATATGGGTCTGATGAAATTTTATTAAATCGGAATCGGACCACCAGTGTTTCTGTCACTTCCTGTTCAGCCTGAATGCTGCTGGAAACAGCTGGAAAACTGTCCGACTTGAGAGCGGACTTTTGTCACCGCCCCCGGCTGCTGCCGCCTGCTCTCGTCTACTTTACAGGCGAGGCGCAGTTCATCTCGAACAAGCCTAATGGTTCAGCCCTATGTGAGCCAGTGGGTGAAGCATTCTGATGACGTGGTACAGGTGCGACAGAGCGTGCAGGTGACCAGATGGATGGAATGGATTGTCCGTGGTGGAAGAAAACAAACTTGCGGCGAGAGCTTCTGTGGATGTAACGGGGTCGATGTAGAAGTCCGAGCTGTCTGATGACTGGGATGCAGGATGGAATGGAGTAGTTGACGAGTTGGACCAGTTGCAGAGTTGAATATTTCATTGTGATGCCGAGTGGAGGGAATGGGAGCTCCGTGATAGCGGTTAGCCGTGGGCTAAGAGCACAGAGGTGGATGAATGATGTGAGTGCCAGAATGATCCACGGCATGACAGGAGGAGATGAAGGTCCAGTATCGGTCAAAAGCGAAAGCAAACAAACAGGAAAAACACAAGAAAATAGCAGAATAGCAGATGGAAAAGCTGCGAACAAAACAGCGCCAGCGTCCTCTTACGTCTCTCTGGTCAAAGGATTCAGGAGTGATTTTTAAAATCTATCTGGGAATATTTGACCACTAGTAACACTATGTTTTTACAAGTAAATCCCTGTTTAGTTTGTACCATGTACAAGGCAAGGGGCCAGGTGTAGCTACATGCACCAACAAAGACAATGAAGAAGAAGAAGATGGAGTGCAACCAAACATGGATGAAAACAATTTGAAATGTTTTTTTTTTTTTGAAGATAACACATTGTATTGAAAGAAATAAATGTAACCTAGCTGCTCTCTGACCCACCTCCGGATGCAATGGCGCCAAAGCCGGTCACCCAGGAGCTAACACCGCTGAAGAAGGTGCTGCCTGGAGCTGCCAGGCAGACAGGAACAATGAAATCTGTGAACGTCACCGGTGAGGAGAGCTGCAGGAGGCAGAGGTCGTTGTCGTAAGTTATGGCGTTAAAGTTAGGATTTGCGATGACCTTTGTTACTGTCCGAGACACCCCATTGGGGTTGGGTCCCTGTAGACTCTGGAGACCCAGAGACACAGTCAGACTGGCTGGGATGCTAAAGAGAAACAAAACGAAGTTAAGAGCAGAGCAGTTAAGCAAACACAAAAAACATCGCCTAAGAGAATCTGCTCCTTAGTGCTTACCTTGGGAAGCAGTGAGCAGCAGTCAGCACCCATTCACGGTTAATGAGGGATCCTCCACAGAAGTGGCCCCCAGATGTTTGCAGGCTGGCTTGCCAGGGCCAGTTACCCGGAGGGGCGTTCTGTCCTCCAACAATCCTGGTGTTGAGCCGAGTTATACCGCACACTGCAGAGAGACAGACAATAAGAACACAGTGAGCAATACTCTCCTCTCCCTGGATTACCACTGAGCACTGCTGGGATTATAAACTTTAACTGTTGGTTGAGGATTATGATCCTGGGATGCTCTCAGGTGTTTCTAATCCAACTAAGTCCTAAGTAACAGAGGAGAAACTATTGTTATTTCAGTTTAAGTCTACACATTTCATTGCTTTTACTGGGTTTGACAGCAAATACTAACAACCATGAAGATATAAACAAAACAACTAAAGTCCAACAACATGTTGACAGCCAGGTGAAAATAAAGAAGTGTGCATAAAACTGACTTACCATTTAGTTGTGAGTGAGACTCTGAAAAATAGGAAACAAACACATAATCACATTTAAAACGTATTTATATTTACTGATGCCTAATGTGATCATTTGTAACCATAGAAATAAAAAAGTATAACCAAAGTTATTCAAACACAAATATTTTTTCTTCGTCATGAAGATGGTACTGTGATTATACAAGATAGATGAGATAACATCTGATACTGTAACAGAGGCAAACTTTGATTTTATTTTTTTATGAATGTGAACTATATGGAAATTATTTATTTTTCTTTGACTAAAAACTGTCCGAGTACTTAAAGGAGCACTCACCCATTCAGTATTGCTTCCATAAAGTTTGTGGGAATCACAAAACAGCCTTACTTTTATTATTTTTGCTCTTGCATCACGTGTTGATCTTGATTTGATTATTTATTTATTTTATTCAATATCTATTTATTTATATATTTTATTCAATATCTAAATGTTCTTGTTCATTTTCATATATATACTGTATATCTCATTAATATATATCTTTTTATTTGTTTTATTATATGTGCAATATGTTTTACTGTACCTTATAAAATTAAAGTTCATTGTGGGGTAAAAAAAACAACAAAAAAAAGTTCCAGTACAACCCCACCCAGTCTTAATTAATTAATATTATTAATTAAATCTTGACTCTGCAAAATTTAAAAAGTATGTCAAAAGTATTGATAGCATGAGACAAACACTAAGTATGCTGTTATTTATTTCTGTTATTTATGAGTGGTGTTGACATACAGTACAGTGCATGTCTTTCTTTTCTAACAGCCATGCTGTCTTGTTTTCTCGTTTAAACAGATTAGCAGTGTTCTGTGCTGTCTGCTGTCCCATCAAACTGGTTTTGCTAATAGGGGACATTTTTCTCACAAAGCATGTCTTTTTATGT
This sequence comes from Perca flavescens, assembly GCF_004354835.1. NCBI lineage: Eukaryota > Metazoa > Chordata > Actinopteri > Perciformes > Percidae > Perca > Perca flavescens. The sequence continues at coordinate 23,611,875 of NC_041345.1, read as the reverse complement.
GTGCAACTGCCACATTGTGTGATGACAGGCAAGGGATGAATGTTTATTGACTGTGTCTGCACAAAAGCATACGGCAGACTTAAAAATCACAGCTCTGCAACGATTTAAAACGTTTTAAAATCTATTGATTGTGGAAGAGCATGCAATATACATGTCTTATCTGCTTCATCAAGATGGTCTGTCAGTCAACAGATAATTCACAGGCGTGATGTGAACTAAATTATACCCACATTACACACAGTCCTCCACCTTAAAACTACAGAAACTTAATTCTTCTTTTACACTAAATATATAATTTAATTATTAAAATGCATGTGAATTTTAAATTGGACCTCAAAGAAAATTGTATAAAGTAAAAAGACTACCCGTTAAATCCATGATTTCTCTGATGATACTGTGAGGCTGTGTCAGTTTTTATGACTTTATAACATATTAATTTCTTTGGTTGTTTTGACCTCCTGGAAACATTATAGAGAGACACACGATAACTTTTGGACTTTAAAAGAGTTTTAGAGAATTTACTTGACCTGGACACTCCTAAATTATATCACTTTCATACATTTTACATCTTTTGCACTTCTTAAATTCTTTTAATCTACTGTGTTTTTACTGATTTTATTTTATAAATGGTCTTATTTAGTTATATAATAAAGCACCTTGTGCCTGTCTGTGTGTCAGAAATGTGCTGTATAAATAAACCTTTTATTCATGCATACTTTGAATCATTAACGTGCACTCAGTGTGACAGGATCACAGAGTTGGAGGGTTTTTGATCCCCAAGTACTTTTTATTTACTTCAAAAGTAGTATTTTGAATACACCACTCGTTTTACTTCACTACTTACTAACTTAATTCATTACAATATTTGACTTCCTCCTCAGTGTGCTTCCACTCAGGAGATCTCAAACATGATTGGTTCAGGTGTGTGCAGTGAGGAGGTTACTTACCGTGTGTCAGGAGAGTCAGCAGAGCCACCGCACCGATCACCTTGTAGAGAGCCATAACTGTAAGTACATGCCATCAGATCTACTCCGGGATTAAATAATCTTCTTGTGCCCTCCCCTTCCCCTCTCTCTCTATACCTCCCACACAGTAACACAAACATTGTTACCTGTCAAAACACTCGCCCAACCCCTCACCACAAAACACCTGTTTAACCGCATATCAAACATGTCCTCTCTAGGCTATAGTTCTAGTCCACTTGTACAGTCACAGGAAAATATTTTTTTTACATTTTCTTACATTTATTTCACATCTGTAGTAACTAAAATCCTAAAAAATAAATGTATAAAATGCAATGAATTGTTACAAATGAAACATTCTGACTTGTGAGCTCTTATGAAAATCTGTGTTGTGTCTCAGTCAAAGAGACATTTCTCCTCTAAACTTCTCCCACTTCATTTCATATTTATTTAGTTCACATTACACAAAAAGTATCAAAGATTGGAGAAAAGTCCAGAAAGTGAAAACAGATTTGTCTATCAGATCTTAGTTTCTTCTTCTTCTTCTCTTCCATTAATCATCAGATTTGTCTGGTGACCCTTTGGAGTGGCCGGAGCCCTTGGTTGGGAACCACTGGACCAAACTATGTAACTGTAGATAAAGTTTTTAAAGTAGCTCTACCTGGAAACCTGACTCCGCCAGATGAATTGCTTGGCATATCCATCTGGGAACTTTCCGTTGGAGAACTTTTGGGAAGGGGCAAAAATACTGGTTAGCTGACTGGATAAACCATCTGTCTATCACCACTTATGTTGGTGATAGACGGGCCATATCAACCAATCAGATCAAACTCTTGCCGAAAGGGGAAGAGCAAAAACATCTTTTCCTCCGAGAAAAGCCTCCAATGCTGTTTTTTTTGCTCTTCTTTCAATGAAGGAATACTTTCTAATTCGGATGAAACTTGCGCGATAGCTACGCTCATCTCATCCGTGGAAGATACCATGTTGTTTAGAATAACAGTCGCTTCTCATTGCGTCACACCTAAACCCGCCTCAAAACCAACGCTGATTGGTCGGTTGTTTGGCGAACGGCTCCAAATTTTCTCTATTTCAAGATGCCAGACTGATCTCCGAGTAGAAAACTGGAGCTCAGAGATCAGGGCGGTTTCACGAGGCTACGACCTGGAGCAGCTACAACAGTAACATGCTGCTCTCAAGTTGATGCTTCAGTATTAATATCTAATAATGTCACATAGAATCAGATATCAGTCACAGAGACACTTCACTACTTGTACTTTTACTGCATGGTGCCGAGAAAACTTCTGTTCTTTTACTGGTGATACTTTAACTGCATTTTACTGACTTTTTATATATATAGCACTTTGAATGAAGGACTTTTACCTGTAATAGTTTTTTTTTTTTTACATTACTATATCAATACTTTTACTGAAGTAAATAAATACTTGTTCAGCCACTGTTTAAAGCATTTGATGAGTTCCAGTCAATGTGTCAGTGCCCCCCCCTCCACCTCCCCAGAGATGTTGATGACAGGAACAATACTGAGTGCCTGCAAAAGGCCGCAGGTTGTGCAGCGCATCTCACTTGGCAACATTCCTGTATCTCCGCACAGGTTAAATGTCACACTCGGTGATAGCCCACACACCTCCGTCTTACCTTTAGTTTGTGTTCACATACCTCACCATTATTGGCACCCATGAAGTGTAAGTACATAATGTGGAATATCTCCTGAAAATCATTTCAATTTTGACCCGTAAGGACAACAAGTTCATGGTCGACGGGAAGGACACATTAGGGTTAAACATCCACTAAAACTGGATAATCAACAATATCATGTTTGGTTTTATTTGTGTCAGATTTACACAGTGGCTGGGCTGGCTCAGTGGGTAGAGCAGGCGCACATATACAGGGAGGCTTATTCCTCGACACAGAGGTCCAGGGTTTGAGTCCCAGTGAGACGATTTCCTGCATGTATTCCCCCTCTCTCTCACCTAGCTGTCCTATCAATTCAATGCAGAAAAGCCCAAAAATAAAATGTGTATGTACACAGTGGTGTAGGGAAATGCACTGATCTTTTTTTTTAAGTAGAAGTAGTACTACCACATTGTAGAAATACTCTGTTACAAGTAAAGGTCCAGCATTCAAATACAAAAGTACTATTAGTCGCATCCGACCCGTGGCCCTTTGCTGCATGTCATCTCTTCTCTCCCCGCTTTCCTCTTTAGTCGTACTATCAAATAAATAGCATTAAAAAAGATGGCCACAGTGGAGCTCATTTGATCTGCTTTTAAACCTGTTTAATGTTTCATTTATAAAATGCATCATATTTTATTTGTTGATCATATGTTTTAAAGCTACATTGTGTAAGAATTTCTCCCATCTAGCGGTGAAATTGTATATGACAACCAACTGAATATTAATTTCTAGCCCCTCCCTTTCCGAGCGCGCTCTAATTCCTACGGTGGCCGTATTATTCCAAGAAGTACGACTTTGTCTGTGAGTGTTCCTTCCAGTTTAACAATAGTTTTACTTTATTTTGGTACCATTTCATTGCTAACATCAGCTATCAGGTGCCCAAACATATGCAAGCTAATGTTAGTAAAGTATCAGTGCTATCGTTATTCTGTATATTGTACGAGATTAATGTGTGTAAAGTAATGTTTACAGCATAGGAGAGAAGCAACGGAGGTTTGTGTTTTTAATATAGTTCTCTGAGCAGTAGGAACAATGTCAATGAAACCGAAATTAGCTCTTAGTATCTCCATCGTTTACACGCAGCTGTTCTAGCTGTAGCTAGTCTGTGTTACAACTGCACATGACATGAGTTGTCTGCCAGGGAAATCACGACACATATGATTACGTTTATGTTACAAGGTAGACAATCCTTTTTCATCATTGATGCAAGGAAAAGTATCCTAGACGTTGTTCTAGCGTTATGCACAACCATGCTATAGTTAGCCAAACAACTATAAAACTTTGAATTTACACAAATAGGCAGAATTACCGTTTGAGAAGAAAGCAGGCAACTTTGGCGTCCCTTTTTAAAATCCTTGCTCCTCATGAGCTCTTTCCGTCTTGGAAAAGCCACTCCAATATTAACTTTAGTCTTGTTGCTTTGCCTGTCGCGTTGTCGTTTTAATTCTCTTTTTAACTTCCTTGGCAACTCTGTTATCTTCTCCCCCTCCCTGGCATTCGTCACGGTGCCACTGAGTTTAAAAGCGGAGAAAGGCGGAGGTATGTCCCTCTTTGGCTAATGTATTTTAAAGATGGAGGCACAACATGGCGGCCGTCATTCAAGCGAGTCACTCGTATGTATTATGAATGATTCTGAATGGCAGATTCTACACGTACGAGAATACTTTGATTAGTTGGTGGAAGTAATTACACATGAACAAGCACATATTTGTGAAAGAACAAAGGGTTTTTTGCTAAGAATCAACTCAAAACATTACACAATGGAGCTTTAAATGAAAAACCTAAACTGGCAAACTACAGTTGTAGTGGAGTAGAGGTATAATGTTGCAGAAAAAAAGAATATTCATGAACATCAAAATTGTATTTAAGTCCAGTACTTGAGTAAATGTACTTTTTTTACACCACTGGTTATTACTTTATAATTGTGCAGTGTTTTGCTTTTAAATCAACCAGTGAGACACACATGATGCTGACGGTGATGGAATGTCTTTCTGACTGACTGCCTGAAAGGAAAGCAATAAAATCTAAAAACTGATGAGATGATTTGTAAAACAGACAGAAGGAATGTGAAGTTAACATATTATTCTGTAATGATTGAGATCAAACCTGTAAAAACACAGCCCGGTTTGGTCCTTTTAATTGTCAAACCAATTAATTATATTATTTAAGAATTTAAACTGTTTAGCCATACCTATAGTCTTCATTATTTCAAAATTAAAACACCATGGCAGAAGACGTACAGATATAAAGGTTAGTGTATGTGCAGGGGAGGAAGGCTTACAGAAAGTCCTCTCTAATGTGACAAAATCAGTAAGTGTAAACACAACAAGAAGACATAAGGGAATAACAAGAGCAGATGAATCATTATGATACAAAAAACAACAATCAAAAGAATAAAGAGAAATAAGGAAAATAAACAGTGACATCAAAAGTGTAACATGTCCTTACAGGAAGAATCTAATCAATCTAATCAAAGAGCAGCCCCACTCTCCACTAGACGTAACAAAAAACACAGGATTGAAATACTCCCACGCTGATTCACAGGTCTTTGAACACAACAACTAAATCTGAATCTGAATGTTCTTTATGTTCCACGATCAGCTCACATTTTACACACATCACTGATGTAAACACACTTCTAAAGAGTTCATATTTGAAGTCTTAATACAATAAGTACATGGCTACATGTGCACTGAATGTTTATTGGCTGCAGGAATAATTCCTCTGGTTCATTCCTCACAGACAGTGATTGAAAGGAATCTCATGACAGCTCATTATTTTGTTTACATGGCATCTGTCATTCAAGTCTGACCAAACCACAGGCAATCACTACTTATGAAGCAGATAAGCTTTCAGTTTGACTTTTAATAAATAATACTTCAGGGTGTTTTTTTTTATATTAAAGATAATTACTAGATTTGAAAGAAAATGTTCAGGGGCTTTAAAGGTTTGTAAACAACAGTGATGAAATATAAAATAAAACTAAAACCTAAGGCTCAAACCTAAAAATAATGACAGACAGAACCAGACTTTCAACCCTGCACACAGAAGTTATTTCTGTTTCAGTTCCTGAAGGTGACAGCTGATTCACCGTTAACCTCCATCTAGCAACACTGACTTTCTGCAAACTGGTCAAACTGCACCAGGTTTTAGAGAGGAAATACCATATCCAGATTCAGGTACAGGTTATCATTGTTTGGGAACAAAAGGGAATTAGCAAAAACTGTCAACATCATAAAGGTCAAATGTCATGGTTTACGGTGATCTCTGGGCATGTTTCTCAAGTGAGCGTTTTTAAAAGCCTCTTTTTTAAAGTTCGAGACCCAGAAGTAGAGATGTTCCATTACTGGTATCGGTATTGGCTCCGATACTGCCTAAAACGCTGGTGTCAGTATCGCAAAGTACTGGAGTTTATGCACCGATCTGATTCCACGTAATAAAGACCTAAAGAAAATCCACGTTAAAGTAGTTTATTTATGTTCTTTTTCCGTTATAACTGACTGTCAAACTGGATAATAAAAGAAAGTTCTGGGGCATTCATTGTTTCTGTTTGTTCATGTTTACAAAGAGTTTAACTTGAGCCAGAAATACAACAAAGATAGAAATAATATCACATCCATACATTGATAGTAGTATACAGTTGTTAAAACATAATAAAATACAATATATGACACACTGGTATCAGATTGGTATCGGGAAGCAAAAAATGGTATCGGGCCATCTCTACCCAGAAGTGTCCAAAAATAGTGAATATGTCAGGCTGAGTCACAGGGACAGGACAGGAAGCATCACAAGTAAAAAGCCCAATGTGACTCTTTTCATTTCTAACTGTGATTGGACTGTACTGGGACTGGGATGTTCTTGTATCCATCTTGAGGCTTTTTGCATAATCACCTTTTCACTGAACTGCTTGCAGTGATTCCCAACCAGGTGTATTTGAGTGTAGCATAACTAACATAAATAATATATCCGTCATGGGCCCACCACCTGTGGGAGGAACCGCTGGGGTCGGGTGCGCTGCTACATGGGTGGCAGTGAAGGTCAGGGGCCTCAACGGACCAGACCCGGGCAGCAGACGCTGGCTCTGGGGACGTGGAACGTCACCTCTCTGTGGGGGAAGGAGACGGAACTGGTGCGGGAGGTGGAGCGCTACCGGTTAGATCTGGTGGGGCTTACCTCTACGCACAGTCTCGGTTCTGGAACCATACTCCTGGATAGGGGTTGGACTCTTTTCTTCTCCGGAGTTGCCCAGGGTGTGAGGCCGTTGGAGTATTCGGCCTTCTTGGAGACCTTGACTGGAGTCCTGCATGGGGCTCCAGTGGGGGACTCCATTGTTCTGCTGGGGGACTTCAACGCGCACGTGGGCAATGATGGAGACACATGGAGAGGCGTGATTGGGAGGAACGGCCTCCCTGATCTAAACCAGAGTGGTTGTTTGTTGTTGGACTTCTGTGCTAGTCAAGGATTGTCTATAACGAACACCATGTTTGAACATAGGGATGCTCATAAGTGTACCTGGTACCAGAGCACCCTAGGCCGAAGGTCAATGATCGATTTTATAATCGTTTCATCTGATCTGAGGCCGTGTGTTTTGGACACTCGGGTGAAGAGAGGGGCAGAGCTGTCAACTGATCACCATCTGGTGGTGAGTTGGGTCAGGGGGTGGGGGAAGACTCTGGACAGATCTGGTAAGCCCAAACGGGTAGTGCGGGTAAATTGGGAACGTCTGGAGGAGGCCCCTGTCCGACAGACTTTCAACTCACACCTCCGGCGGAGCTTTTCGTGCATCCCTGTGGAGGCTGGGGGCATTGAACCCGAGTGGACAATGTTCAAAGTTTCCATTGCTGAAGCTGCGGCGAGGAGCTGTGGTTTTAGGGTCTTAGGTGCCTCAAGGGGCGGTAACCCACGAACACCATGGTGGACACCGGTGGTCAGGGAAGCCGTCCGACTGAAGAAGGAGTCTTTCCGGGATATGTTATACCGGAGGACTCCGGAGGCGGTTGCAGGGTACCGAAGGGCCCGAAGGGCTGCAGCCTCTGCCGTGAAAGAGGCAAAGCAGCGGGACGTAGCGGCGGGACGTCGTTCTCAATAGCAAAGCACTGCTACAACACACACAAGTTCACCATAATCTACAAAAGAACTACTTACATGTGCGCCCTCATTTAGAAGTCTCCCAGCTAATCCTGCCTTGTAACTGACCAAAGTTGGAGAAACAGGCTTTCTTTTACTGTCTCTAGAGTTAGCTAGCTGACATGCTCTACATCTGAGCTACTGAGCATGTGCGAGTGCAATCAAAGATAGTAGTGAAGAAGAACATGAAAAGAGGTCTCACTCTGTAGCTAAAACAGAAACCAGGTGAAAAGAGGATCTGCAGCAGTGAGAGAGAGCTGTGCAGTACAACAAAAATATGGTGTTTTTTGAAAATTAAACCATGTAAACCTATTCTGGTACAACCTTAAAATACAGTTATGAACCTGAAAATGAGCATAATATGGGCGCTTTAAAGTAATGAATGCACAGTTGAAATAGTATTGCAAATAAAAGTAAAATGGATAAGAAACATCCAGCACCTGGTACTTCAATTGTAGCCATTGCAAATGCAAACTTAAACTGACCTGAATGTGTTTATTTATTTAAAATCAACCTAAATATCTACAATACTGCAACATTCATGTATTATCCAGTTTAAATCAAATCAAATAGGGTGATTGTCTGCAATATGCCGTCCCTCCAGGAGCCTGAGGCGGCCCTCTCAACCTCTCAACCTGGACACAATCACTCCTGGCTGGCAGGAGGCTGTGGTCCAGCTGGGAACTCTTGCTGATCAACATTTTTGCAGAATGATGCCTAATAAACAACTTTAACTTGTTCAGGGAAAGGCCCAGGCTGCTGAAGCACGATGGTCTCCACCCAAACCGACATGGAGCCAGGCTGCTATCTGACAACATAATGACCACACTGAGTAAGTACTGACATTCTGTAGAAAATATCACAGATTAATGCCCCCCAGGTATTGATCCTAATGGCACTTTACAAGTGGATGGATCTGAAAATGTTTTCTACAGGGTAACATGTAGTACTACTACTATTCCAGTTATAATCAACAAAATACCATACAAAGTGGTGAATCCCCTAAGTAATAAGAAGCTGACTGCAAACATAGGCAAGGCAAGGCAGCTTTATTTATATAGCACATTTCAGCAACAGGGCAATTCAAAGTGCTTTACCTAAAACATGAAAGACAATTAAAAACAATTTAAAAGACAAGAATACATTTTACAGTGCAGTATAAGAATTTAAAGAACTGAGAGATAAAATCTGCGAATAAAGAACAGTTAAAACAGTTAAACATATAAAAGCAGCCTATCTAATGACAAATTAAGACAATAATTTAAAGAAAGAGCAGTTAAAACAGTTAAACAGTTAAAACAGTTAAACATATAAAAGCATATAAAATAGGTTATTTAAAGAAAGGCCACATTAAAAAGATAGGTCTTCAACCTTGATTTAAAAGAACTGAGAGTTGCAGCGGACCTGCAGTTATCTGGGAGTTTGTTCCAGATATGTGGAGCATAAAAACTGAACGCTGCTTCCCCCTGTTTAGTTCTGACTCTGGGGACAACAAGTAGACCTGTCCCAGATGACCTGAGAGGTCTGGGTGGGTCATAGTGTAGTAGCAGTTCAGAAATGTATTTTGGCCCTAAAGTGATTTCCTAGTGATTTATAAACCAGCAAAAGTATTTTGAAATCAATTCTTTGAGGCACTGGAAGCCAGTGTAGAGACTTCAGTACTGGAGTGATGTGATCCACTCGACTGGTTTTAGTGAGGACTCGAGCAGCAGCATTTTGAATCAGCTGCAGCTGTCTTATTGATTTTTTAGGGAGACCTGTAAAGACCCCGTTACAGTAGTCAAATCTACTGAAGATAAAAGCATGGACAAGTTTTTCCAAATCCTGCTGAGACATAAGTCCTTTAACCCTTGATATATTTTTAAGGTGATAATAGGCTGATTTTGTAATTGTCTTAATGTGGCTGTTAAAATTCAGGTCCGAGTCCATGACTACACCAAGATTTGTGGCTTTGTCTGTTGTTTTTTACATTGTCGTTTGAAGCTGTGCGTTGACTTTTAATCGTTCCTCTTTAGCTCCAAAAACAACCACCTCAGTTTTTTCTTAATTTAATTTAAGAAAGTTCTGGCACATCCAGTCGTTAATTTGTTCAATGCACATATTCAGTTGTTGTACTGGGCTATAGTTCCCTGGCGATAAGGTTATGTAAATTTGTGTGTCATCTGCATAACTATGGTAATTTATTTTGTTGTTTTCCATAATCTGAGCCAGTGGAAGAATGTAGATGTTGAACAGGAGAGGCCCCAGAACAGAGCCTTGGGGAACTCCGCACATCATATTTGTATGCTCAGATGTATAATTACTAGGGCTGTCAATCGATTAAAAAAAATTAACTAATTAATTGCACAATTTGCTGTAATTAATCGCGATTAATCGTTTTTTTAAATTGAGACTGAAGCTTATAATAATGGATATTTAAATGCTAAATCACTTAACTTTGCAAATATGAAGAAAAAAAAAACAAGGAAAGGTTCTGCTAAGTTCAGAATGTTTAATATCTTTCAGAACAACAGCAGCAACTATTTGGCTTAGTCCTGCTGAAGGCTGCTGGAAACGGCTAGAAACTGTCCGACTTGAGAGCAGATTTTTGTCACCGTCCCCGGCTGCTGTCGCCTGCTCTCGTCTACTTTACAGGCGAGGCGCAGTTCATCTCCAACGAGCCTATGTTCAGTCGGCGGCAGGGCAGTCGCTATATATATGTCAATGGGCAGTCGGGACTCACCCGGAAATGGCGAGCGGAATGAGGTGACTAGTCTCTCAAAATCTGACAAAAATCTTCTAAACTGACCTTTTGTTGAGCTGAAATGAAGACAGATTCAGCAACTGCACGGCCTATTTCTCGCTTAAAATGTTTTCAGAAACATGTTTCAGTGAACTATTTTAGTACAATATGAGATCGTATTCTGAACGGCCGCCATGACAGTCTGGCTTTGGATTTCCGGAGAAAACAAACCCATGTGACGCGTTCGTCCAATCAGCTGCCGGTTTTCATTACTTGGGCAACAATACAGAGTAGCGCCGCCTGCTGTTATGTAGACGTATTACGTTTCTCAGCCGCCACATGAAGTAAACAAACACAGCTGCGTTAATTTTGTTAATTTTTTTCAAAGAGTTAAATATTAAAAAATTAACGCAAAAATTAACGCGTTAATTTTGACAGCCCTAATAATTACCTATAGACACAAAGTAGTCCCTATTCTTTAAATATGATTCAAACCACTTTAGTACTGAGCCAGAAAGACAAACCCAGTTTTCCAATTGGTCAAGTAATATGTCATGGTCGACCGTATCAAATGCAGCACTGAGATCAAGTAATACTAAAACTGAAATTTTGCCACTATCTGTGTTTAAGTGGATATCATTAAAGACTTTGACAAGAGCTGTTTCAGTGCTGTGGTGTGGTCGAAAACCTGTATATAGAATAGAATAGAATCGGTTGCATATTTTCCTATATACCCGACTATACGAAATTAGATAAAAGCTTCTACACTAGATGCCTATCTGACAGTGCTATAGCTGAATTTAAGGAAGCTATTCCAACAGCACTTAACTCAATACCGTGCTTTAATAAAACAGAGGACCTTTATGTTAAAGGTCCCATGGCATGACAATTGCACTTTATGAGGTTTTTTTAAACATTAATATGCATTCCCCCAGCCTGCCTATGGTCCCCCAGTGGCTAGACATGGTGACAGGTGTAAACCGAGCCCTGGGTATCCTGCTCTGCTTTTGAGAAAATGGGCCGATCTGGAATCTTGCTCCTTATGAGGTCATAAGGAGTAAGGTTACCTCCCCTTTCTCTGCTTTGCCCGCCCAGAGAATTTGGCCCACCCATGAGAAAGAGAGACATCATGGCTTTCAGACGAACAAAGTTGGTCAAGGCCACACCCCCACTCTCCACCTTGCTCCCCCCTCTCTCCTCCTCAATAGCTACAGACACAGAAATGGCACATACTAAGGAAAGCTCATTGTGGGACTGGCTCTAGTGGCTGTAATTCTGCACCAAGGCTGAATTTCGGGAAAGAGACATCAGATACAGTATTAGGGGACCACTGAGGTCTATATAAAAGCATCCAAAGAGCACCATGTCATGGGACCTTTAATTGTGCAACAGACTAACATTTCAAAAGAACACTGTATTCAGCTTTCAGAATCAGAATACTATTACTCATAAACAGGGTTTTTAAATTGTCAAAGAATGATAAACCTCAACATAAAAACTTAACTGACACTATCTGTTGTTTAACACTTCATTTAGAATACAAGAGGACTTTTTTTATATCTTTTACTTTTGATGAAATACAGAATTGTTGACCTGGTTTTGTTGATGTTGCTGAAATACCTTTTGTATTGCTCTCATATTTTGAGAAGTTTGGAGTTCATTAGGTTAAAGCTAATGTGTAGTGTATCTTTCAGTACTTTCCTGACTTCCTGTCAGTAGTTTCATCAGTAATCTCCTGAACCTCCTGTTTTTATCAAACAAACAGGAAGAAAGAGTGCACTTTTTGGGGACTATTTTCAGCGGTGGTTTAATCTATATTTGGTGCTCTAGTGAGCATTTGTGGCAGCAGAACTGTGTATGTTTTCATGGAATTTGGTGAGTTGAATAGAATATCACCAGACTTATACTTTAATGTTAGAAAATGTTGTAAATACTACTAAAGTAGCTTTGTGCTGTTATTTTAAACATTCTGTTTGTTTGTTTTTTATTCTGAAATATTTTAGAAATGGATCCATCTAATTGGTTTCTTTGGCCACTTCAAATCAATTCAATTTTATTTATAGTATCAAATCATAACACGAGTTATCTCGAGACACTTTGCAGATAGAGTAGGTCTAGACCACACTCTATAATTTACAAAGCCCCAACATTTACAGTAATTCCCTCAAGAGCAAGCAGTGAGACAGTGGCGAGGAAAAACTCTCTTGGGAAGAAACCTCGGACAGACCCAGGCTCTTGGTAGGCGGTGTCTGACGGTGCCGGTTGGGGATGCGATGAAAAGTGGCAGTAATAGTCACATTAATAATGGAACAGTGACTTCAAATGGTAGTCGTAGTAGTTCATGTCATATCAGTGCGCTGCAGGGCGTTACAGGATGTAGCGTGGCCCAGCAGAGCATGGATGGCTGTAGCAGGAAGCAGCAGGGTTCAGCAGGATGCAGCATGACACTGCAGGGCACCGCAGAGCTTAGCAGGGAGTGCAGCAGGACCACTTAAGCTCAGCCTTTATCAGTCCCATAGGTTCTCTCTCTCTCTCTCTCTCTCTCTCTCTCTCTCTCTCTCTCTCTCTCTCTCTCTCTTTCTCTCTGTCTCTCTCTCTCTCTGTGGGGTTGTGATTACCTTGTGATTACCATGACTAGAAAACATTTAGAATAATTATAAAGAATCTTATTTTCCCTGATGCTGTCAACTGTCCTGCTCAATAGTTTAGAGGTCCTGTAACTGTGTTGTTTATTATTTCTGATTTAGGAAGCGTCATACTTTTTAAAAGGCTTTTATCCAAAGCGACTGCTGGATAAACATTCACACACCGATGGCGCAGCATCGAGAGCAATTTGGAGGTCAGTGACATTGGACTGTAGGGCTTGTACAGGGATCGAACCACAGACTTTCCCATTGGTAGACGACCGCTCTACCACAGCCACAACCACCCACTAGTAAGGGCCAGGTGTAAAGTCTCAGATACATATACATACACAATACATAGTTGGAGAACTGTGTAGGAATGGCCATAATGTTTCAATCGTTTGATTTGGGAGTCAACTTTTAAACACTTTTTCCCCACCACACTTCAGAAAACTAATGTCACATTATTTGATGGAAATTCATGCTGTCTCTTATTTTGGTAGTGAAATATTCTAGCTAAAAATCTAATAATTAAATGAATTTACCTTCATTTTTATTTCATTACATTATTTTTACAAGACAATATCATTTCAGTTTAGTTTTTCGTAAAGGATGTTTTTTTTATTTAGTTTTAAGTTTACGACAAGATTTTTCACTGCTTATTTAATTTTCAGTTTTATTTTACGATAATTACCTACACACATATATATATATATATATATATATATATATATATATATATATATACTGTATATATATATATATATATATATATAGAAAACACACAAACATTTTCTCTCAATGGGCCTCATTCACCAAGATCCAATATATAAAAGTTTTCTCTCTTAAATATGTCCTTAAGAAAGTATCTAAGAAAAGTCTACGTCGGATTCATGACGTGTTCTTAAACAGCAGAATTGTTCGCACCTGTGTTCTTAGGATTGATGAATCCCACGTCTTCGTAATTGAAAGCGCACTTCCTGTGCATCTCCTGGGAAGCAAGAGACTGCGCTAGAGATGGTTGTCGGAGTCGCGGTGGAGAAAGTACTGAATCTCAACTAAAAGTACAAATAATAAGAAACATATTTACTTTAGTAAAAGTATAAGGTGTCCACTACCACAAACAAGGCCTGGCTTTTAAAAGAAGTTCCTATCCTAACCAGCGTAAAATGGAAATGTGTTGTTAGAATCGCAATACAAGCTCTCGTGTTTTTTTTCTTTTTGTGACTTCAAATTCAGATCACGTGTGTGTGAATATTTTTTACAAGTGCAAATTTTAGTTTTACAAGTGCAAATTTTAACATACAAGTTCAGATTTTTTGTTCTGCAAGTTCTCACGTTGTATTCTACAAGCTCTCACGTTTTGCACCATATTTACCTTCATACAAATAGTGTGTGAAGCCCCCATGAGCGGACATAGGGAGATGTGAAGAGGTCCAGCCAAATAAATAAGATATGAACGCGTCTTACGCAGCTTGCGGAGGAGTAAACAACGCTGTGGAGAGAAATAGATGGCAACTATGATTTAAAAACGGGAATAATAAAAAACAAACATTTTCATTTTCACTTTTACTGGAGGCTGTATTACCGAGGGTCAGCAGCACTGCGCCTGGGCTCTGGAGCACCGGAGCCGGCTTGAAGTCGGCTTGGTGCCCCATATATACAGTATCTATGGAAACCATAGAGACAAACGTGTGATGGTCAGGAAGAAGTTTTGGCAGGGGAAAAACTGATCAGAAAATGCAAAACGCAACGTTGTAGAAATGTAGTGGAGTAGAAATTATAGATAATTGCTGAAAAATTTAACAAAGTCAAAGTGAAAAGTAGGCTATGCACTATTGACAAATACGTAAAAAATGTACTTGAGTACAGTAACGAAGATTTCTACCACTGCATTTTGGCTCTATAAATAGTGCGATGAATCACCAAATAAGGCAGGATTTAATCAGTTTAATTGCTGATGTAAATTGCAGTGTTAGTGTTTTTTTGCATATTATGATTTTTTTTTCAACTAATGATCAGAAATACATTACAGTAAAATACTATAATTGTAAACAACTGTAGAATTAAATAAAATGCAGTAAACAATTATTTGGAGCAAATAAGAGTGCTTTTCAGTGTTCGTAGATTTTGTTCTTAGCTAAGAACAAATCCAACATTAGTGAATGCCAGAATCTTCGTAAAAAGTGTGTAAGTGGGGTTTAAGAACACATTTTTTTGTAAGAACGGTCGGTGAATGAGGCCCAATGTCTTTAATTATGTAAATATTAACCAAAACATCAATATTCATGTGCTTCAATCAAAAATAAAACTTAATTAGCATGCATGTGCTCACAGCAAAAAGGAAAATGCCACAGAATCAAGTGAACAGAAAGGACTTCCCATTTACAGTACAAGACTTGGCAAGACTTACAATTGGCATCATAAGCGTTCAAACCAAAGAAATATCCATTTAAAGTGCAGAAAATACAGTTTATGTACATAAACTGCTTCAGATAGATATAAACATAATGGTACAGTAGCTCTCTGAGGTAGATGATGGACAAGCTGATCAGAGTTACTGTGTTCCTCAGGCCTCCAAAATATGCTTCTGTAGGTTTCATTTCATTACATGTGTTAAAGCCTTCCCTGACATAAAGTTAGTTTGAATCTATCTGCAAAGTAATCATAAATGTGCAACTTAAATAAGTCTTTGCAAGTCATTTTACACCTTTCATTTTAGACTGATAGCAGTTACCCTTCAGAAACTCAGAACATTTACATTTATTTGTGCTCGTCACATCTTGTACAGTAAATCCTTCCAAAAAAGTTGGAGGCTTCTATAAGAAAAGTTGGAGACATGCCAAGAAGACGAGGAGATGGAAAAAGAGGAAGACCAGGGAGTGAGCAGGAGTGGCACCACCGTTGGAAGTGGCAATGTTGGGGAGAGTTGCGTTGGTGGTGTTGCTGGCGCTGGTGGTGTTGATGGAGTTTGAAGCTGGAGATAAGAACCCCACTGTACGTGCTCAGTTTGGGGAATTACATCACTGCATCTCATGTTTGTCTGGTGGTGCCTGGAACCAAGAGCCACCCAGCTTACACATCAACGGACCTCCAGAATCACCCTGAACAAACAGACACGCATGTTCAACATTTGTATGAAGTGGACATTCAATTTAAGGTTAAAGTCTGGACATGACAGACACTCACGTTTGGCAGTGGTGGTTGTAGTGGTTGGAGGGAGGGTGGTTGTAGTTGTTTTAGGGAGGGTGGTTGTAGTGGTTTTAGGGAGGATGGTTGTAGTGGTTTTAGGGAGGGTGGTTGTAGTGGTTTTAGGGATGGTGGTTGTAGTGGTTTTTGGGAGGGTGGTTGTACTGGTTTTAGGGAGGGTGGTTGTAGCAAGGGTGGTTGTAGTGGTTTTAGGGAGGGTGGTTGTAGTGGTTTTAGGGAGGGTGGTTGCAGGGAGGGTGATTCGACGGTGCGTGGTTGTAGGGAGGGCGGTTGTAGTGGTTTTAGGGAGGGTGGTTGTAAGGAGGGTGGTTGTAGTGGTTTTAGGGAGGGTGGTTGTACTGGTTTTAGGGAGGGTGGTTGTAGCAAGGGTGGTTGTAGTGGTTTTAGGGAGGGTGGTTGTAGTGGTTTTAGGGAGGGTGGTTGCAGGGAGGGTGATTCGACGGTGCGTGGTTGTAGGGAGGGTGGTTGTAGTGGTTTTAGGGAGGGTGGTTGTAAGGAGGGTGGTTGTAGTGGTTTTAGGGAGGGTGGTTGTAGTGGTTTTAGGGAGGGTGGTTGTACTGGTTTTAGGGAGGGTGGTTGTAGTGGTTTTAGGGAGGGTGGTTGTAAGGAGGGTGGTTGTAGTGGTTTTAGGGAGGGTGGTTGTAGTGGTTTTAAGGAGGGTGGTTGTAGTGGTTTTATGGAGGGTGGTTGTAAGGAGGGTGGTTCTAGTGGTTTTAGGGAGGGTGGTTGTAGTGGTTTTAGGGAGGGTGGTTGTAGTGGTTTTAGGGATGGTGGTTGTAGTGGTTTTTGGGAGGGTGGTTGTACTGGTTTTAGGGAGGGTGGTTGTAGCAAGGGTGGTTGTAGTGGTTTTAGGGAGGGTGGTTGTAGTGGTTTTAGGGAGGGTGGTTGCAGGGAGGGTGATTCGACGGTGCGTGGTTGTAGGGAGGGCGGTTGTAGTGGTTTTAGGGAGGGTGGTTGTAAGGAGGGTGGTTGTAGTGGTTTTAGGGAGGGTGGTTGTAGTGGTTTTACGGAGGGTGGTTGTACTGGTTTTAGGGAGGGTGGTTGTAGTGGTTTTAGGGAGGGTGGTTGTAAGGAGGGTGGTTCTAGTGGTTTTAGGGAGGGTGGTTGTAGTGGTTTTATGGAGGGTGGTTATATTGGTTTTAGGGAGGGTGGTTATAGTGGTTTTAGGGAGGGTGGTTGTAGGGAGGGTGGTTGTAGTGGTTTTAGGGAGGGTGGTTGTAGTGGTTTTAGGGAGGGTGGTTGTAGTGGTTTTAAGGAGGGTGGTTGTAGTGGTTTTAAGGAGGGTGGTTGTAGTGGTTTTATGGAGGGTGGTTGTAGGGAGGGTGGTTCTAGTGGTTTTAGGGAGGGTGGTTGTAGTGGTTTTAGGGAGGGTGGTTGTAGTGGTTTTATGGAGGGTGGTTATAGTGGTTTTAGGGAGGGTGGTTGTAGTGGTTTTAGGGAGGGTGGTTGTAGGGAGGGTGGTTGTAGTGGTTTTAGGGAGGGTGGTTGTAGTGGTTTTATGGAGGGTGGTTGTAGGGAGGGTGGTTCTAGTGGTTTTAGGGAGGGTGGTTGTAGTGGTTTTAGGGAGGGTGGTTGTAGTGGTTTTATGGAGGGTGGTTATAGTGGTTTTAGGGAGGGTGGTTGTAGTGGTTTTAGGGAGGGTGGTTGTAGGGAGGGTGGTTGTAGTGGTTTTAGTGGTTTTTGGGAGGGTGGTTGTAGTGGTTTTAGGGAGGGTGGTTGTAGTGGTTTTTGGGAGGGTGGTTGTAGTATTTGTACGGAGGGTGGTTGTAGTGGTTTTAGGGAGGGTGGGTGTAGTGATTGTAGGGAGGGTGGTTGTAGGGAGGGTGGTTGTAGGGAGGGTGGTTGGAGGCGGTGGCAGGCCAGCACAGTTGATGCTGAGGTCACTGTCAGTTCCAGTGGACGTGAAGGTGACAAAGCCCGGCTGGTTGCTGGTGATCTGGCTGTTGATCCAGGACTGATACTGGGACACTCTGGTGTAGACTCCTGGGAAATTAGGCTGGGCACAACCATTTCCAAAACTTACGATTCCCCCAAGGATCCATTGGCTGCCCTGCTTGCTCACCAGTGGACCACCTGAATCCCCCTTTAAGAAGAGAAACATTTAGGAGAGAAATCTTTGCAGGAGATTAAAGCTGACACCAACACAGGCGTAAAGATGTTTACCTGACAGGAGTCCTTCCCTCCAGCACTTAACCCGGCACAGATCATGTTGTTCGTGATTCGGCCCACACCATAGTCACAGTTACACTCTCTGTTCCCCACGATTGGCACATTCACCTCCGTTAGGTTTTCTGGGGCAGGAAGGGGATCTAAAGAGAAACAAATACGGTAAATAAACAGCACATGTGATGAATTATGAGTGTTTGATTACTACATCAGTAGGTCTATGAATCTAAAGGACCATGTATTTGCACATTAAAGGTACAATCAGGAGTTTAAAGTTAAACAAAGTCAAACCAAAGGACAGGTCCACTACAACTGCTAACCCCTTAAATTGACAGATCATAGACAGTGTCGAAATCTCTGCTTCCCCCTGGCGGCTTGTTGGAGAAATGCGTATGTGTGACGTAGTGAAACAGGTGTGTTCTGGGTAGTAAAAACAAAGTATAGCGTGGGAATCAGTCTGAGTCTACGGTGCGAATGTAATAGTAAACGCTCCAGCCGAACGCTAGCAAGCAAAGTACCTTTTATGCCTGTGAATGTGTACCACTTATAAAATAAAGCCTGAGTTCATTGCTGCAACCAACCGACGCCTCACCGTTTTGTGCTTCGGCTCTGTTAACCCGGACCACTAGACGCAATTTACCTGCCACGAGCCAAGGGATTAGTTTGAGACCAGCTCACTCCCAACTACGGATCAGAGCGTGGAGAGGACGAATAAAAGTAATGTTAGCATTGATCTTCTGATGGTGTTAAAGATGTTTATGCTGTTTACATCACCTATTGTAAATATTTATTTTCCCAAGTGGATAAATCCTAACTTTTCAGGTGATCACTGAGTGTTTCCTCTCACCTCCTCTAATTTCTAAATTAATTTGAAAATCTATATAGGAATTTTTGACCACTAGTAACACTATGTTTTAACAAGTAAATCCCTGTTTAGTTTGTACCATGTACGAGGCAAGGGGCCAGGTGTAGCTACATGCACCAAGAAAGACCATGAAGAAGAAGACGGATTGCAACCGAACATGGATGAAAACAATTTGAAATGTTTTTTTCAAAATCACCTTTTTTTTTATGAATATGACACATTGAACACTTTGTTAGACTTAAAGTTAACACAGAGTGTGATTTGGTGAGAAACTTAACTTTTAAACTTAACCAAGAAAACTCCACAGGTAAGTTGACATTTCCTTGAGCACCATCATCAGAACAAACCCTTCACTGCAGAGACTCTTTGCAGCAATTTATCTTTTGTACCGTGGGGTGTTCAATAAAATATTTTTTAAATTTTATGACATTTCTAAAACTCTGTTTTGTTGCTTTATGGGTAAAGGAAGGTGGTACTCATTTTAGAATTTAAATGTCTGAGTAAACTCAGTTGTTGTCACCATTGTATTGAAAGAAAGAAATTTAACCTAGCTGCTCTCTGACCCACCTCCGGGTGCAATGGCGCCCCAGCCGGTCACCCAGGAGCTAACGCCGCTGAAGAAGGTGCTGCCTGGAGCTGCCAGGCAGACAGGAACAATGAAATCTGTGAACGTCACCAGTGAGGAGAGCTGCAGGAGGCAGATGTCGTTGTCATAAGTTATGGCGTTATAGTTAGGATTTACAATGATCTTTGTGACCGTCTGAGACACCCCATTGGGGTTGGGTCCCTGTAGACTCTGGAGACCCAGAGACACAGTCAGACTGGCTCGGATGCAAAAAAAAAAAAAACAGTGCAAATAAGAGAAGAGCAGTTAAGCAAACACAAAAAACATCGCCTAAGAGAATCTGCTCCTTAGTGCTTACCTTAAGAAGCAGTGAGCAGCAGTCAGCACCCATTCACGGTTAATGAGGGATCCTCCACAGAAGTGGCCCCCAGATGTTTGCAGGCTGACTTGCCAGGGCCAGTTACCCGGAGGGGCGTTCTGTCCTCCAACAATCCTGGTGTTGAGCCGAGTTATACCGCACACTGCAGAGAGACAGACAATAAGAACACAGTGAGCAATACTCTCCTCTCCCTGGATTACCACTGAGCACTGCTGGGATTATAAACTTTAACTGTTGGTTGAGGATTATGATCCTGGGATGCTCTCAGGTGTTTCTAATCCAACTATTCTTATTTCAATTTAAGTCTACACATTTCATTGCTTTTACTGGGTTTGACAGCAAATACTAACAACCATGAAGATATAAACAAAACAACTAAAGTCCAACAACATGTTGACAGCCAGGTGAAAGTATAGAAGTGTGCATAAAACTGACTTACCATCTAGTTGTGAGTGAGACTCTGAAAAATAGGAAACAAACGCATAATCACATTTAAAACATATTTATATTTACTGATGCCTAATATGATCATTCATAACCATAGAAATAAAAAAGTATAACCAAAGTCATTCAAACAAATATTTTTTCTTTGTGATGAAGATGGTACTGTGATTATACAAGATAGAAGAGATAACCACTGATACTGTAACAGAGGCAAACTTTGATTTTCTTTTTTTATGAATGTGAACTATGTGGAAATTATTTATTTTTCTTAAAGTACTTAAGAGTACTTAAAGGAGCACTCACCCATTCAGTATTGTTTCCATAAAGTTTGTGGGACTCACAAGACAATCTTACTTATTATTATTTTTGCTCTCTCACGTGTTGATCTTGATTTTATTATTTATATATTTTATTCAATATCTAAATGTTATCGTTCATTTTCATATATATATTGTATGTCTCATTCACATTTTTTATATGTGTATGTATATATATGTTTTACTGTACCTTATAAAATTAAAGTTCATTGTGGGGTAAAAAAAAACAAACAGAAAAAAGTTCCAGTACAACCCCACCCAGTCTTAATTAATTATTATTATTAATTAAATCTTGACTCTTGACTTGAAAATTTAAAAAGTATGTCAAAAGTATTGATAGCATGAGACAAACATTAAGTATGCTGTTATTTATTTCTGTTATTTATGAGTGAGTGGCGTTGACATACAGTACAGTGCATGACTTTTTCTTCCAACAGCCACATGTTTTACATACTGTCTTATTTTCTCGTTTTAACAGCTTAGCAGTGTTTTGTGCTGTCTGCTGTCCCATCAAACTGGTTTGACTGACAGGGGACATTTTTCTCTCAAAGCATGTTTTTTATGTGTTCAACTGCAACATTGTGTGATGACAGGCAAGGGGTGAATGTTTATTGACTGTGTCTGCACCGACAGACGTCTGATGATCAATGTCTGACAATTTACAACACAACAGTCCCAAAATGATGCTGTATGCTTATACTTCTACTGCAGTTACTGCTGCTCATCATATTACCACTACTACTGTTATATCTTCAGTCTCCGATGATGCTTTAATAAAACATCCCAGCAGCAGAAGTTAAATGGGCACTCAACTCATTTTACACATGAAGTTCAGTTTACTCTATAAGACCAGGCCTACTACCCAGCTTGTGAAAAATAATTGTATAATATAAATTATGAATAACCATGATGATGGACTACACTTCAACAGTAAGCGAACGTATCACTAAATCTTTCCTACATACAGTGGCATAAAGCATTTGCTGTGATGGATGACTAACACAGAATCTGTCAAATTGAGTAGGTTACAAGAGCATACGGCAGACGTAAAAATCTCAGCTCTGCAACGACTTAATATGTATTAAAATCTATTGAAAGTTGAAGAGCATGCAATATACGTGTCTCATCTGCTTCGTCAAGATAGTCTGTCAGTCAACAGATAATTCACAGGCGTGATGTGGACTAAATTATACCCACATTACACAGTCTTCCACCTTAAGACTGCAGAAACATAATTCATTTTTTACACTAAATATAGAATTATTAAAATGATTGTGAATTTTAAATCAGAAATTCTCAAAAAAATTGTATAAAGTAAAAAGACTTGACGTGGACACTCCTAAATTTGATCACTTTCATACATTTTACATCTTTTGCACTTCTTAAATTCTTTTAATCTACCGTGTTTCTACTGATTTTATTTTATAAATGGTCCTATTTAGTTATACAATAAAGCACCTTGCTTGTCTGTGTGTCAGAAATGTGCTGTATTAAAAAAAAAGTTGTCATGCCTTTTATTCATGCATACTTCACATTAATGTGCATTCAGTGTGACAGGATCACAGAGTTGGTGGGTTTTTGATCCCCAAGTACTTTTTATTTACTTCAAAAGTAGTATTTTGAACACAGGATTTGCACTTGTTTTACGTCACTATTTACTAACTTAATTCATTACAATATTTGACTTCCTCCTCCTCAGTGTGCTTCCACTCAAGAGATCTCAATTGGTTCAGGTGTGTGCAGTGAGGAGGGTCCTTACCGTGTGTCAGGAGAGTCAGCAGAGCCACCGCACCGATCACCTTGTAGAGAGCCATAACTGTAAGTACATGCCATCAGATCTACTCCGGGATTAAATAATCTTCTTGTGCCCTCCCACTTCCCCTCTCTCTCTATACCTCCCACACAGTAACAATAACTTTGTTACCTGTCAAAAGACTCGCCCAACCCCTCACCACAAACCACTTGTTTAACCACATATCAAACATGTCCTCTCTACATTCACACAAGTACTGTTCTTATTATGTATTTTTATTTAATGCTATGTTATAGTTCTAGTCCACTTGTACATTCACAGGAAAATGGTTTTTTTTACATTTATTTCACATCTGTAGTAACTAAAATCATAAAAAAACAAAATGTATAAAATGCAATGAATTGTTACAAATGAAACGTTCTGACTTGTGAGCTTTTATAAAAATCTGTGTTGTGTCTCAGTCAAAAAGACATTTCTCCTCTAAACTTCTCCCATTTCATTTCATATTTAAATATTTCACATTTTACAAAAAGAATCAAAGATTGGAGTACAGTCCAGAAAGTGAAAACAGATTTGTCTATCAGATCTTAGTTTCTTCTTCTTCTTCTTCTTCTCTTCCATTAATCCTCGGACGACCCTCAAATTTGTCTGGTGACCCTTTGGAGTGGACCAAACCCTAGGTTGGGAACCACTGGACCAAACTATGTAACTGTAAGGCAAGGCAAGGCAGCTTTATTT
The DNA here is from genome assembly GCF_004354835.1 of Perca flavescens. Lineage (NCBI taxonomy): Eukaryota > Metazoa > Chordata > Actinopteri > Perciformes > Percidae > Perca > Perca flavescens. The sequence continues at coordinate 23,588,308 of NC_041345.1, read as the reverse complement.
GTATAGCACATTTCAGCAACAGGGCAATTCAAAGTGCTTTACATAAAACATTAAAGAGCAATTAAAAACAATTAAAAAACAAATTAAAACATTAAAATTGAGAGTGCAGTATAAGAACTGAGAAATAAAATACGTGAATAAAAGTTACAGTGCAGTATAAGAAATTAAACATTAAAGAGCAGTTATAGAATGTCATACAGTGTCATCAATGCAACTTCAGTATAACAAATGAACAGTTATTTAAAGAAAGGCAACATCAAAAAGATAGGTCTTTAGCTTTGATTTAAATGGACTGAGAGTTGCTGCGGACCTGCAGTTTTCTGGGAGTTTGTTTCAGATATGTGGAGCGTAAAAACTGAATGCTGCTTCCCCCTGTTTAGTTCTGACTCTGGGGGACAACAAGTAGACCTGTCCCAGAGGGGTGGGTGGGTCATAGTGTAGTAGCAGATCAGAAATGTATTTTGGCCCTAAACCGTTTAGTGATTTATAAACCAGCAAAAGTATTTTTAAATCAATTCTTTGAGGCACTGGAAGCCAGTGTAGAGACTTCAGTACTGGTGTGATGTGATCCACTTTCTTGGTCTTAGTGAGGACTCGAGCAGCAGCGTTCTGAATCAGCTGCAGCTGTCTTATTGATTTTTTAGGGAGACCTGTAAAGACACCGTTACAGTAGTCAAGTCTACTGAAGATAAAAGCATGGACAAGTTTTTCCAGATCCTGCTGAGACATAAGTCCTTTAACCCTTGATATATTTTTAAGGTGATAATAGGCTGATTTTGTAATTGTCTTAATGTGGCTTTTAAAATCCAGGTCTGAGTCCATGACTACACCAAGATTTCTGGCTTTGTCTGTTGTTTTTAACATTGTCGTTTGAAGCTGAGCGCTGACTTTTAATCGTTCCTCTTTAGCTCCAAAAACAACCACCTCAGTTTTTTCTTCATTTAATTTTAGAAAGTTCTGGCACATCCAGTCATTAATTTGTTCAATGCACTTATTCATTTGTTGTATTGGGCTATAGTTCCCTGGCGATAAGGTTATGTAAATTTGTGTGTCATCCGCGTAACTATGGTAACTTATTTTGTTGTTTTCCATAATCTGAGCCAGTGGAAGCATGTAGATGTTGAACAGGAGAGGCCCCAGAACAGAGCCTTGAGGAACTCTGCACGTCATATTTGTAAGCTCAGAAGTATAATTACGTATAGACACAAAGTAGTCCCTATTCTTTAAATAGGATTCAAACCACTTTAGTACTGAGCCAGAAAGACCAACCCAGTTTTCCAATCGGTCAAGTAATATGTCATGGTCGACCGTATCAAATGCAGCACTGAGATCAAGTAATACTAAAACTGAAATTTTGCCACTATCTGTGTTTAAGTGGGTGTCATTAAAGACTTTAACAAGAGCTGTCTCACCGGCAATTTCCACTGGATGCGGAACGGCTGCGGAACGTCTCCGGAACGTCGACGGAGTCATTAGGTTTCCATTAAAGTCAATATGTGTATTTCCACTCACTGCGTAACGTCTACGTCCCTACTCCGTCCCAGTTCCGTCAGTCCGCAGCCCTCCGCAGCAGATACGCAGAGCTTCTATTTTTGACGGACGACGGAGAGCTCCACAGCAATTCAGCACACGGCAGATAGTGCGGGACAGGAAGTCGAGCACAGAAACAAAATAAATATCCGGTTAATTTTCAAAATAAAATACACCGTGCTCACGGCGGATCATATTTCCCTGTACTACACCTTGAAAACACAGCACAGAGTCGTTTCCCCTCTAGTACTCTGAATGGAAACAAACTGTTGTTGGTTTTGTGGTTCTATTCTACGTGAATTCGCGAGAACTTATGGGTCCTCGTGACTACAGCTGTCAGTCACGGCCGCAGCCGTTCCGCAACAAATCCGGACCCGGTGGGTATTGACGGACGGCGGAGCACGCAGCAGACACGCAGCGGAGCCGGTCCGCAGCTGTTACGCATGCAGTGGAAATCCCCGGTCAGTGCTGTGGTGTGGTCGAAAACCTGACTGATAGTCATCAAAACTGTTGTTTAGTGATAAGAAAAGGTTGAGTTGTTGAAAAAATGCTTTTCTATGATTTTACTTAAAAATGGAAGGTTTGATATTGGCCTATAGTTGTTCATTAGTGACGTGTCTAGATTGTTCTTTTTTAGGAGTGGCTTGATGACTGCAGTTTTTAGGGCCTGTGGGAAAATACCTGAGAGTAGAGATGTGTTTACAATCTGTAGAAGATCAGAAGTTAGAAATAACTGAAAACATGTCTTATATTTTAGATTCTTCAAAGTAGTCACCCTTTGCTTTTTTATTAATAAGGGAACAAATTCCACTAATTAACCCTGACAAAGCACACCTGTGAAGTGAAAACCATTTCAGGTGACTACCTCATGAAGCTCATTGAGAGAACACCAAGGGTTTGCAGAGTTATCAAAAAAGCAAAGGGTGGCTACTTTGAAGAATCTAAAATATAAGACATGTTTTCAGTTATTTCACACTTTTTTTTTAAGTACATAATTCCATATGTGTTCATTCATAGTTTTGATACCTTCAGTGAGAATCTACGATCATGAAAATAAAGGAAAAGCATTGAATGAGAAGGTGTGTCCAAACCTTTGGCCTGTACTGTATCCTGTACTTGATATGGAAGCACTGACTGTTTGTCTAATTTTCTGAACAGTTCAGATGCTACTGGTACTGGAGGGTTTGTTAATCTATTGACAGTAGGAAACAAAGCACGTGAACTATTATTGTTTCTGGCGATAATGTCAGAGAAAAAGGACCGCCTTGCATTCCTTAGTTCCAAATTATAAATGTGAAGTCTCTCTTTATAAGTGTTGTAATGGACCTGGAGATTAGTTTTTCGCCAACTGCGTTCAGCTTTTCGACACTCTTTTTTCTGTTCTCACCACTACAAAATTTCTCCATGGAGATCTTTTCTTAACAGAGACAGTTTTAACCTTAGTGGGAGCAATGGCATCAATAACATTCGTAATTTTACAGTTGAAATTATCTACAAGCTCAGTGACTGAGGCCCCAGTGAGGGCGGGTGAAGAGGAGAAAAGCTGAATGAATGATTCACTGGTGTTTTCAGTGATATACCGTTTTCTGATTAACTTTGTTTGAACACTTTTGGGCACAGAGATAGTGCCGTTAAAGAAAACACAGGGATGATCAGAGAGAGCAACATCAGTCACCACAACTTTGGAAATGTTTAGACCCTTGGAGATAATCAAGTCCAGTGTGTGCCCCTTATTGTGCGTGGGCTGTGTCACAGTTCTTTGGTCCCTCGGTCCTGGGGGTTGTCAACATGAATGTTAAAATCACCAGCAATAATTACACTGTCAAAGTTAATACAGATTATAGACAGCAGTTCAGTAAAGTCGTCAAAGAAGGATGCACAGTATTTAGGTGGCCTGTAGATATTTAGAAGTATAGCTTGAGGGAAGGATCTTAGCTGAAGAGCCACATATTCAAAAGAAGCTAAATTTCCGTAAGATATTTGCGTACATTGGAATGAGTCATTAAACAAAATGGCGACTCCACCTCCTTTCTTATTCACTCTATTCTCACTCATAAAACTGGAGTTAGGGGGGGCTGACTCAATTAGAACAGCAGCACTGTTATTATGGTCCAACCAGGTTTCAGTTAAAAACATAAAATCAAGATTGTGCTTAATAATAAAATCATTGATTAAAAATGATTTTCCTGCCAAAGACCTAACGTTTAGTAGGGCTAGTGTTCAGACTGTGGCTGACGAGGAATGGATGCTAAATTTGCAAAGTTTGGAGTTACGTGCTTATTCGCCATTGTTTTTCAATTACCTATCACAACATAAATTGTGGAAGAATCTAATACGCAGGGCCCAGGCTTGTCTTGGAAAGAGTCATGAGTGCTACTAGGCATGCAGAACCCCAACATGTGTCAGGGGGAAACAGGGGAAAAGGTGGATGGAGAGAGCGATGGATCCTCAAAGGCGCCGGGGTTGGTAAGGGGCTTTGAGGAGTGTTGGACAGGTGAAAGGGGGGGTTGAGATTTCTTGTCTCCACCTTGTGGTCTCCCATGGTCAAATCCTTGCTCTGGTGGGGGCTGTGGTGGATCACTGCTGCACTTTGTTGTTTCTTCCTCTTGTTTTGTTTGTGTTGATTTATCTTGTCTCGTGTCCTTGGCCGAGGGAGCAGGTGTGTGGTGCAGAAAGTAAAGTAGGCTAGAGGTGAACAGCTTTACTCCTGGCTTGTTAAGGAAAAGTCCATCTGCTTTAAAAAGATGTCTGCGGTCCCATAAAATGTTAAAATTGTCAATGAACTGCAAAGAATGGTCGGTACATGCAGTTGAAAGCCATCTGTTCAGTGCCAACAGTCTGCCGAATCTCTCATCTCCTCCTCTGACTGCCGGTATAGGGCCACTGATAAATACCTTCACGTTTATGGAGCTGACTGTGTTCAGCAGATTCATAAACTCACAATTCAGCACTTCAGACTCTTGCTTTACAACATAATTTGACCCTATGTGCAGTATAATGTTCTTCACAGTTGGGTGTGCTGCTACGATATCTGGGATTCTTTGGGCCAAGTCAGACAACATGTCTTTGGGAAAACAGAATATTTTGGTGTTTTTATTGGTTTTTATATCTTTTACAGCACAGTCACCCACAATCAGAGTTTGGGGCCCAGTCGTTAGCTTTCCCTGTAGGTTTTTAGTTTTATAATTGCTCTCAGTCCTTACCCTGCTATTTGACGATGAGACGCAATCCAGGTCATGTCCAGGGTCCTGCAGCAGAGGAGCATATCTGTTCTCCACCTGCACAGTCAGCTGTTGGGGAGGCATTTTGTTGCTAATTTTCCCTTTTGCACCTTTCCACGGCTGTGTCCTGCTAAGTATAGGGGTTGAAGAGGCGCTCTGCCTGCATGATAATGCAGGCCAGCCGGTCATATCACAAATCTCAGGGCGCTGTGCCCTGCCCGTTAGTCATCCTCCCATTTTCCAGGAAAATGATTTACTCTTAGGCTTTGCACCAAAAGAGTTCCAGGGAGGACTACTGTTAGGTTTAAAAAAGTTAAAGCCAGGCTATGTTTGGAAAACAATGTTTAATGGGGCCTGCAGCTAAATTTAATTAAGTAACTACACTAATCAGCATTTGACTGCCTTACCCAAAACCTAGCTTCTAAAGAATTAATCAGGTCATGTCTGACATTTAGCATATGAAGAAGACTCATTGTCCCCACAGGAAAGGTAACTATTGTTGTCTCTTTTTGGGGAGCCATCCCCTGTTGAGCTAGACGTGATTAGAACAAAGGAAATGCATATTACTGTAGAATCAACACTTCCATGACAAACAACTTTAGTCTGTGACTTGAAATTTCTTTGTTCCTCCTGTTTCTTTGTAGTCTTGCTGGTGCTAGTTAGCCATGTGTTAGCATGCTTTTGTCCTTTGTTTTGGGTCAGTGGTAAAGTGGTATCATTTCCACATGATCCGTTCACTTCCACGTTTACTTCTAACCGGTAAATTTTGGTTTCCAGAACTGCAATCTTCTGAAGGAGTTTGTAGTAGTCTTCCATGGAGAAGGGAGGCATCTTGCTGCTAATTAGCTTTAGCTACAGTCACTTTAGGACAGGCTTGAGCTATTTGTAGGCCACACTCACACAGAAAAATGTTGAAATATGGCAATAGCCTACTATGTCTACAAAAAATGTATAGTTCAGTGATTTATAAGTATCCAAGAGCCGTTGCTCATAGTTTCTCCCAGAGGGAAAGCAAGATTATCAGCAGAAATATGCAAGCAGAGGCAGGAGCAAGCAGCAAAGCGTCTGCACTGTAAGAAGCAGGAAGCAACATATATAAAGTTTTTAAAGTAGCTCCACCTGGAGCAGCTACTACAGTAACATGCTGCTCTCCCATTGATGCTTTAGTATTAATATCTAATAATGTCACATAGAATCAGATATCAGTCACAGACAGAGACACTTCACTACGTGCATGGCACCAAGAAAACTGTACTGTACTTTTACTGCTGATAAAAGCATTTTACTGACTTTTACCTGTAATAGTTGTTTTTTTTACATTACTATATCAATACTTTTACTGCATTAAATACATACTTGTTCAGACACTGTTTAAAGTTGCCCTGCCATATAAAACCGTTTTACTTGCATTTTTTTTAAATGTTAGGTCCATATGTGTTTGTGTTATGTTTTGAATGTGAAAATGAATTGCTGCCTCCTCTGTTAGCTCCATAGACAGTAAGAATGGACCAACAGATCCCGTTGCTCTGGACGGAGACCAGTGAAGGATATTAGAAGCACTTTTCCGGTGAGCGCTGAGCATTACTGCGCAGCCTCCAACTGAGAGAGACGAAGTAAATGTGATGTGAGCAACCTGTCTGAAAGTTGTAAGTCTTCTGGTAGCTGTGCCCTCGAGAAATCTCAATCATTCCAAATCTTGCAGAGACGGAGAGTATAGGTATATGTAAGGAGATAACATAGGCAAAGGCTAATTAATGCTAACTAAAATGCTAGTTAACATTAGTAATTAAACCTAAACAGTTCATGTAAGTCGAAACTGCCTGCGAGCTTCTCCTGTACTATACGGTAATTCCTCTACTATGTGACACAATCGTTAGCCTATTTTTACAAAAACGTCTGCTACGGAGCCATAACGTGAGGTACAAGGTAATGGAGCCTTTTATACATTGTCGTGTTTCTTTAGAAATAAACAATGGACAAATAGAGTCTTTAAACGCTTCAGATGTAAAGTTATTCGCTGTCAAAGTGACATCAAAATGAATGGCAGTCAATGGAATGCTAACGGGAGGTGATCGTTTTGTAGCATCTAAATGGCGCCATAGGAGGTTTGAGTTCTGAAGCGAAGCACTTGATGAGTTCCACTCAATCCGTCAGTGCCTCCCCCCCAGACATGTTGATGACAGGAACAATACTGAGTGCAGGCAACAGGCTGCGGGTCGTGCAGGTGCATCTCACTTGGCAACATTCCTGTATCTCTGCACAGGTTGAATGTGACACTTGGTGATGGCCAACACACCTCCGTCTTACCTTTAGTTTGTGTTCACATACATTCCTGCTCACCGCTATTGGTATGCGTGAAGTGTAAGTACATAATGTGGAATATCTCCTGAAAATCATTTCAATTTTGACCCGAAAGGACAACAAGTTCATGGTCGATGGAAAGGACACATTAGGGTTAAACATCCACTAAAACTTGATAATCAACAACATCATGTTTGGTTTTATTTGTGTCAGATTTACACAGTGGTGTGGCTAGGTTGACTCAGTGGGTAGAGCAGGCACACATATACAGGGAAGCTTATGCCTCGACACAGAGGTCCAGGGTTTGAGTCCGACCTCAGACGATTTTGGCATGTCTTCCTCCTCTCTCTCACCTAGCTGTCCTATCAATTCAAGGTGGAAAAGCCCCCCAAAAAAAAATCTTAAAGGGGTGATAGAATGCAAAAACCGATTTTACCTTGTCATAGTTGAAAAATGACAGTTTGGTGGGTAAATAGGACATACATAGAACCTCAAAATCCCAATGACACCTCTTTCCTCTGCAAATCTCACAATTTGAAACTACCTCTGAAAACGGGCAAATCTCAACGAGCCGCCTAGTTGACGCCAACTCAGCGGCTCCTCCTCATTTGTCTCTAGTCTCTCTCTTTGTCACGCCCCAACATTTACATAGGCTACACAACTGACCTGAGATCAGTTGTCTTCTGAATCTAGGTTGCGCAGATCTCTGCTATTCCATTACAAAATTCACTTCTGAAACTTTTTTATGCCAGAAATCAACTATGAAAAGCTCAAATATGGGCCGTTTTACGAAAATTGATGGCTAATTGCAAATTTTGTCCGACTGTGTAATTACACATGAATGAGCACATATTTGTGAAAGAACAAAGTTTTTTTTGCTAAGAATCAACTCAAAAAATTACACAATGGAGCTTTAAATGAAAAACCTTAACTGGTGTAATGATTCAGATCAAACCTGTAAAAACACAACCCGGTTTGGTCCTTTTAGTTGTCAAACCAATTCATTATATTATTTAAGAAACTAAACTGTTTAAGCATACCTGTAGTTTTCATTATTTCACAATTAAAACACCATGACAGAAGACAGAATACAGATATAAAGGTTAGTGTATGTGCAGGGGAGGAAGGCTTACAGAAAGTCCTCTCCAATGTGACAAAATCAATCAGTGTAAACACAACAAGAAGACATAAGTGAATAACAAGAGCAGATAAATCATTATGATACTAAAAACAACAAGCAAAAGGATAAAGAGAAATAAGGAAAATAAACAGTGAAATCAAAAGTGTAATATGTCCTTACAGGAAGAATTTAATTGTAAATCAAAGAGCAGCCCCACCCTCCACTAGACTTAACAAAAACCACAGGATTGAAATACTCCCATGCTGATTCACAGGTCTTTGAACACAACAACTAAATCTGAATCTGTGAATGTTCTTAACGATCAGCTCACATTTTACACACATCACTGATGTAAACACACTTCTAAAGAGTTCATATTTGAAGTCTTAATACAATCTCCTCATGAAGCAGATAAGCTTTCAGTTTGACTCTTACTAAATAATACTTCAGGGTGTTTTTAAGTAATCACCTTTTCACGGAGCTGCTTGCAGTGTTTCCCAGCCAGGTGTATTTGAGTTTAGCATAACTAATAAAAATAACATATGATATCAGTCATGATGATGAATATATCCACATATTGAGTCAGCTGTAACACTTGTTGCAATTGAGTCAAGTAATGGATAATTGCATGAAATAGTTTAAGTCATTGCTGAATAATTAGCTAAGAGAAGGCCTACTGGTTAAAGTTGAAATAGTGAGCTATTGGACAAATGGTGAAAAAAGCTTACGTTATAAATAATGAATAAATGATTGAAAAAGTTAGCTTAAATTAATGAATGCACAGTTGAAATAGTATTGCAAAAATAGTAAATGGTTGAAATATCAAAAAAAAGTAAAATGGATAAGAAACATCCAGCATCTGGTACTTCAATTGTAGCCATTGCAAACGCAAACTTAACAAACTGACCGTGTTTATTTATTTAAAAGGATCACCAACCTAAATATCTACAATACTGCAACATTCATGTATTATCCAGTTTAAATAAAATCAAATGGGGTGATTTTCTGCAATCTGCTGTCCCTCAGGAGCCTGAGGCGGCGCTCTCAACCTCTCAACCTCTCAACCTCAAAACCTCTCAACCCGGACACAATCACTCCCGGCTGACAGGAGGCTGCGGTCCAGCTGGGAACTCTTGCTGATCAACATTTTTGCACATTGATGCCTAATAAACAACTTTTCTGTTCTGGGAGAGGCCCAGCCTGCTGAAGCACGATGGTCTCCACCCAAACCGACATGGAGCCAGGCTGCTATCTGACAACATAACGACCACACTGAGTAAGTATTGACATTCTGTAGAAAATATCACAGATTCATGCCCCCCAGGTATTGATCCTAATGGCACTTTACAAGTGGATGGATCTGAAAATGTTTTCTACAGGGTAACATGTAATACTACTACTATTCCAGTTATAATCAACAAAACACCATACAAAGTGGTGAATTCCCTAAGTCAGGGATCTTCAACAGGGGGTCCGGGTCCCCCAAGGGGTCCTCAGAGTCACTCCAGAGGGGCCTCGAAAATTATTGTTAATTTTTGAACATGATTTCAACATATTATTAACAAATATGAATCCCCACTGACGGAAGGCTTACTGGCCAATAGGTAATGTAGTCACTAAGGTTGCCATCCACAGATACAGTTCATCCTAAGCATTCACTGTGCCACATTTTTTTCACATTTTAGGGTTAAAAATTAAAACATGATTTATAAAATCATGCCAACAATTTTTAGGCTATTTAAATAGCTTAGTATTCTAGGCAAAACAGGTATCTATAAATGTTTTAGGCTGCCCTAAAAGTTATTGTAGGACCAGATTAATATGCAACTTCATTTTATACAATATATGTAGTAGGGGTGCCTGATCCATCTCTCTCTCTGTTAAGGGGTCCTTGACTTAAAAAAACGTTGAAGACCCCTGCCCTAAGTAATAAGAAGTTGACATGAAGAATATGCTAGTCTAAATGAAGCCACTCCTCCCAGTCATAATAAAACTCCAATTCCTAGAGGCTTAGGCCGAAGAGGGGGAGTTGCAGCCATATTTGATTCAAGCCTGTTAATTAATCCTAAACCTAAACTAAATTATAACTTGTTTGAAAGCCTTGTTCTTAATCTTCAACATCCAACAAGGAAAACATTATAGCCAATTATATTTGTTGTTGTCTACCGAGCTCCAGGTCCATATTCTGATTTATTTATCGGAATTCTCTGAGTTTTTATCATATGTAGTCTTAACGTTGACAACGCCAGCCTTAGTATTGCTTTCAACTGACTACTAGATTCAATTGGTTTTAGTCAGAGTGTGCATAAGGCCACTCACTGTTTTAACCAAACCCTCGACCTTGTGCTGGCATACGGCATCAAAATTGAAGATGTAATAGTATTCCCGCAGAACCCTTTATTATCAGACCATTTTTTAATAACTTTCAAATTCTTAATACCCGACTATATGAAATTAGATAAAAGCTTCTACACTAGATGCCTATCTGACAGTGCTATAGCTAAATTTAAGGAAGCTATTCCAACAGCACTTAACTCAATACTGTGCTTTAATAAAACAGAGGACCTTTATGTAAACTTTAGTCCGTCCCAAATTGATAACTTGTAAATTAAAACAAATCTCGCAAAAACTTGAAAGTAAATGGCGTTCCACCAAACTGGAGTTATCTCGTTTAGATTGGCAAGACAGTCTGAAAACCTATAGGAAGGCCCTAAGAAAGGCCAGATCAGACTATTATTCATCACTGATAGAAGAAAATAAGAACAACCCAAGGTTTCTTTTCAGCACTGTAGCCAGGCTGAGAGTTTGCCACAGCTTTATTGAGCCATCCATTCCTATAGCTCTGAGTAGTGATGATTTCATGAGCTTCTTTAATGATAAAATTAAAACAATTAGAGATACAATCACCTCTTGCCCTCAACCTCTAATGGTTCACCTTTAAACGAAAGACTGCTAGAAAGAACGACAAGACCTGACATATATGGAGGAAATATTTATTCATAATTCAAATTGGAAGTCCAAAGGGAAAACAAAGCAAGATCAAATTAAAAATATTATTATTATTTTTTAAATTTTCCATTTGGCTTTTGAATTTAATATTTGGCTTTTGAATTTCAATTTATCATTGGCTTTTAATTTTCATTTAATATTTGACTTTTGACTTTCAATTTAACATTGGATTTTAATTTTCATTTAATATTTGGCTTTTGAATTTCAATTTAACATTGGATTTTAATTTTCATTTAATATTTGGCTTTTGAATTTCCATTTAACATTGCCTTTTCATTTGGACTTGACACATGTCAATGTAAATGAGGAGGCGTGGCCCAAAGGCTGGTGGGAGGGTCTGAAACGAAAGGGGTGCGGAGGCACCTTATGAGCAGCAGGGGGAGCATGTTGACATGAAAATGTTGATGTAAGCTAAACACAAACGACATTTCATGTAACAACCGTGAAGTTTTCATGTAGTTACTATAATTGGGCCTGTGTTAGTGAGGACTAGATTAGGACTGGATTTAAAGCTGATTCTGGTTCCCAACTTCGCCCCAGATGTGTCTGTTTAAAACACGACTCAGACAACTTCTCTCTTTTGATGTTATATTTAATTAAGCAACAGTAGAAACATGGGTGTGGGTTAGCCTCGTGAGACCGTCCTGATCTCGCGAGCTCCAGTTTTCCACTCGCAGATCAGTCTGGCATCTTGAGGCAGAGAAAATTTGGAGCCGTTAGCCAAACGACCGGGCCAATCAGCGTTGGTTTTGAGGTGGGTTAGGTGGTGATAGACAGTTGGTTTATCCAATCAGCTAACCAGTATTTTCAGACAGCGGTAGCCCTAATTCTGTTAGCCGCTCGCTAATGCTTTTTTTCTCTTGGATCCTTCTTTTGGAATATGGTCCGGGAACCTGAAATGGTGCCTTTTATTCCTAAATTCTCGTTACACAAACGGCAAATCTCCTTTATCGACATGTTGCTTGCATGCTGAGCTAACGAGCTATGCTTTGCCAGCAGCAGGGGCGGGCTTGTGGTTGTATTTTCCTACGCTTCATGGATCTGATTGGTTGATTTGGCCCGTCTATCACCAACATAGGTGATAAACAGATGGTTCATCCAATCAGCTAACCAGTATTTCCGCCCCTTCCCAAAAGTTCTCCAACGGAAAGTTCCCAGATGGATATGCCGAGCAAATGCGAAGCAATCCATCTGGCGGAGTCAGGTTAGGTGTGGGTAGCTCTGCTTACGTGTGTTTGTGTGTGGTCAGTTCTCGAGGACGCGCGCACACACACACACACACACACACACACACACACACACACACACACACAATGTCAACTGGATAGTCATCGTCCGAACTGCGACCTCTCCTTTTTCTTTCTCTCACTTTTTTCTCCGGGTGGTGCGCGCGGTGTGAGGTGCGTGTCCGCGCTATTCTCCAACAATCACGCGCAACACTCACAACAATCACTCCTGATTGACGGCCTTTTGTACAGCCCGTGTAGGCTACTTATTCAGACTTCCAATTAACAGCGGTGTCTGTGAACATCACTGGCCGGCCAGCAGGGAGGCGATCCCGGCCGCCACCAGCTGGCTGTCCCGTCAGACTGAAGCTTCTGACAACATTGGAGAAAATGTGCAGTTGGCCATCAACGTTTGTAAAACTGCCCATATTCAAACTCTACACAGTTAATTTATCGCATAAAAAAAAAGTCTCAATAGTGAATTTAGTGGTGGAATAGCAGATGAAAATTGTAAAAAGTTTCCAGTTGTTGCTGCTGCTAATACGGCAAACTCCCGATCTAGATAGCCCATAGAATCGATTGCTTTTTTATAATAGTGCGGACACGCACCTCACACCGCGCGCACCACCCGGAGAAAAAAGTGAGAGAAAGAAAAAGGAGAGGTGCAGTTCGGACGATGACTATCCAGTTGAGATTGTGTGTGTGTGCGTCCTCGAAATCTGACCACACACAAACACACGTAAACAGAGCAACCCACACCCATGTTTCTACTGTTGCTTAATTAAATATAACATCAAAAGAGAGAAGTTGTCTGAGTCGTGTTTTAAACAGACACATCTGGGGCGAAGTTGGGAACCAGAATCAGCTTTAAATCCAGTCCTAATCTAGTCCTCACTAACACAGGCCCAATTATAGTAACTACATGAAAACTTCACGGTTGTTACATGAAATGTCGTTTGTGTTTAGCTTACATCAACATTTTCATGTCAACATGCTCCCCCTGCTGCTCATAAGGTGCCTCCGCACCCCTTTCGTTTCAGACCCTCCCACCAGCCTTTGGGCCACGCCTCCTCATTTACATTGACATGTGTCAAGTCCAAATGAAAAGGCAATGTTAAATGGAAATTCAAAAGCCAAATATTAAATGAAAATTAAAATCCAATGTTAAATTGAAATTCAAAAGCCAAATGAAAATTAAAATCCAATGTTAAATTGAAAGTCAAAAGCCAAATATTAAATGAAAATTAAAAGCCAATGATACATTTAAATTCAAAAGCCAAATATTAAATTCAAAAGCCAAAGCCAAATGGAAAATTTAAAAAATAATAATAATATTTTTAATTTAATCTCGCTTTGTTTTCCCTTTGGACTTTCAATTTCTCATTGGACTTTCAATTTGAATTATGAATAAATATTTCTTCCTTAGACATATACACTCCTGGTCAAAAGTTTTAGCAATTTATTTAGTTTTTTATTGAAATTTTAGCATTTCAAGTCCAATGAATAGCTTGAAATGGTACAAAGGTAAGTGGTGAACGGCCAGAGGTTTTAAAAAAAGTAAGGTTACCCAAAACTGAAAAATAATGTACATTTCAGAATTTTACAAAAAGGCCTTTTTCAGGGAACAAGAAATGGGTAAACAATGTAAAGCTGTTCTGCAGCAATGGAGGTTTATCAAGCTTTGAAAGTTGGTGCTACCAATCCCCACAGGTGGTCCAACTTGTCCAAGTATTGTTGGAACACACTGTGGCACCATACCCTCGGGAGCATTATTTGAACAGTATTGTACTGCAGAAAGTAGTGTGTTGCTATAAATGGAGGGAAAAAGGCAATTAACAATGGAAGAGAGACAGACCATCATAACACTTAAGAATGTTGGTCTTTCCTACAGAGAAATTGTGAAGAAAGTCAAGGTGTCAGTGAGTACAGTATTCTTCACCATCAAAAGGCACTTAGAAACTGGGGGAAACTCTGACAGGAGGAGGTCTGGCAGACCAAAAGCCACAACAGCTGAGAGTTGAGTCAACAGCTTGCGTGATAGGCGGCTCACAGGACAACAGCTTCAAGCACAGCTTAATAGTGGTCGTAATAAGCAAGTCTCAGTTTCAACTGTAAAGAGAAGACTTCTAGCTGCAGTTTTGATAGGTTGAGTTGCAGCAAGAAAGCCATTGCTAAGACGTCAGAATAAGAAAAAGAGGCTTGCCTGGGCCAAGAAACATCGTCAATGGACTACTGAAGACTGGAAGAAGGTGCTACGGACTGATGAATCAAAATTTGAAATCTTCGGTTCATCACGCAGGATTTTTGTACGCCGTTGAATAGGCGAAAGGATGGTTCCTCAGTGTGTGACATCAACTGTCAAACATGGAGGAGGAAGCATGATGGTCTGGGGCTGTTTTGCTGGATCCAGGGTCGGTGATTTGTACAGAGTGAAAGGCACCCTGAACCAAAACGGCTACCACAGCATTTTGCAGCGCCATGCAGTACCCTCTGGTATGCACCTAGTTGGTCAGGGGTTCATCCTAACAGCAAGATAATGACCCAAAACATAAGTCCAAGCTATGCCAGAACGATCTTAGGAAAAAAGAACAAGATGGTAAGCTTAAAAACATGGAGTGGCCAGCACAGTCACCAGACTTAAACCCCATTGAGCTGGTTTGGGATGAACTGGACAGAAAAGAGAAAGCAAAGCAATCTATAAGTGCCACACATTTATGGGAACTTCTGCAACAGAGTTGGGAAGAACTTTCTGAAGAATATTTGATTTCCATTGTAGAAAGAATGCCACGAGTGTGTTCAGCTATTATTTCTGCCAAATGGGGCTACTTTGATGAGTCAAGAATGTAGAATACATTTTGGTTTATAAATTGATTCCATGGTTTCTTTTTTAACTTAAAGTGCCCATATTATGAAAAAAATGTTTGTGTCTCTGGTGCTTCCACACACATACAAACTTTGAAAAAAATCCATCCATGCTGTTTTGAGTGAGATACGGTTTCTGAATGTGTCCTTCCTTCAGTCTCCGGGTGAGTTGTTCAAAATCTGCAGGGCTTTCTACGTCACAAGCCGAAACGAGCTGGCTAACCACAACCATTAGCATGCTAGCGTTAGCTAGCTAGCGTTAGGGTGCCAACGCTACCATGCTACCTCACTCTCAATAGCAAAGCACTGCTGCAACACACACAAGTTCACCATAATCTACAGAAGAACTACTTACATGTGTGCCCTCGTTTAGAAGAAGTCTCCCAGCTAATCCTGCCTTGTAACTGACCGAAGTTGGAGAAACAGCCTTTCTTTTACTGTCTATGGAGCTAGCTAGCTGACATGATCTACATCTGAGCTACTGCACATGTGCAAGTGCAATCCAAGATAGTAAAGAAGAAGAAGAAGAAAAGAGGTCTCACTCTGTAGCTAAAACAGAGACCAGGTGAAAAGAGGATCTGCAGCAGTACAACAAAAATATGGTGTTTTTTGAAAATTAAACCATGTAAACCTATTCTGATACAACCTTAAAATAAAATTATGAACATGAAAATGAGCATAATATGGGCGCTTTAAATTGTTAATTTGTTCTATTTTTTTCATTTCAGAGTACAATAAGACATTGAACTGCATGAATTTCAATTAAAAACCTGGAAAAATACATATATACATATACATACATATATACAAAAAAAGAAAAGAAAAAAATAAATATATACATATATATGTATGTATGTATTTTGCCATTAAAGAGGCATCTGATAGATTCATTCAACATAGTTGTGAGTTATTTTTGGAAGCAGATACTCACACAATCTACATGCTCAACGTAATTATTAAGGGGATTTTTTGGTCAAAGACTTGCTTTTTTTCCAGAAACACACATGACCTTTTCAAGAGCAAACTGGATCTGCCAGTTAAACATGCACACATGCTGAGCTCAACAATCCAAGTATTAAGCCTAAATAATTGATAATAATGGTTTTAATTGTTATTCTTCTCCTGTCAGAATTCCCAGAGATGTGAGCCTTGTGACAGTTGAAGGTGTGTTCTTAGAAAGAGACAATGCAGGTAAGAAAGAACATCTTTCTGCTAATATGTACCCAGCTCTACTCTGTTACATGTAGTTATATATTTGGTATGTCCTGCTCCTCAGGTGTTGCCTATTTGGGAGCTTTCCATCCCTCTCCCAGCAGTGCTGATGATTAATCTGAGTCTCTACATGATCTTCCTGGGGATCGGGCTGTGGATCCAATCCTGCCTCAAGGCCTTTCTCCTCACTACAGTTTGTAAAATGTAAAATACATCAAATGTGCTGTTTACTGGAACTTGCACTAAACATAGTAGCACGGATGTAGAGGAAGATGAATAGGAAAGTAAACCCAGGCCTATCAACACTAAACTCAAGTCACCATGTGGAGAATGTGACAACTTTGTGGCTCCCCCTGGTGTTAGAAACCAGACAAACCATGCCTTCCTAGGACAAATCTATACTTTTTTTTTCTTCAATTTTCTGGTCTTGCACTACTCCAGGAAAGTTGTCTGAGGTTATTCAAGTTTTTTCTTAGGGTGTGATTGTCTTATTTTTCCAAAAACAAAATGTTATTCTATTACAATCATTATACAAATGCTATAATCATATAACATGGTACACCAAGTCTAACATTTTGTACATTTCTACAAACTCAGTGATGACTGAAGGGAGCGGTTATTTCTGTGTATTAAGCAATCATAATTTGATCTGGTCCCTCTTAAAAACAGTATTTTACATTATGCCAGTGTGGAAACACTTTTCTACAATGTACTTGGAATAGAGCAGATTTTCTTCTTTAGATATAAAAAAAAAGGTTTTCACTTAGTCATGTATAAATTACAGAGAAAGTTGTTGTGAAGCATTTGGCGTCATCTTTTTTTGACCAGCTTCAATTCCTTCAGTTTGCATATAAAAGATCAAGACTAATGATGGAACCTTGAACTAGTTAATAGCTGGGAATGTTTTAATTATTATGATTGAATGATTGGATTAAACAAAAATACTAATGTGTGGTTTATTAGTTAGGTTTATGTTCCACTATATTCCTGTTTGTCAACACACACAAGTAAAAAGTACAGAAACGTCAGCGTGGAGAGTGATGCAAAAGTTTTCTCTTCAAAAGGACCGTTGTTCTTCAGAGTGTTGTGACTGCTGTCCAAACATTTCCGTATGTGACCAGTGCTTCAGATTTACGGAAATGTGTGACTGTCGCCTGCCAACCGTGCGCTCATGTCGGGCTGTTTCGTGCCCTTCTCCTTCTGTAAGTAGCCTTCAAACACTCCACAACATTACTGAGATAAGTGGATACTGAAGAGCCCTTTTCTCAACCATCAATATGTTATTAAATCAGGTTCTTTTTCTCTCTGAGCAGGCTTCTGGTCAGATTGTAAACCCACTGTGATATTGAGCTATATAAATAAAATTGACTTGATGTGTTCAAAGCATCAAAGTCAAATATAGGTTTCATTTAATTTAAAGTCTGCGAGGAAAATGCTTTTAGAATAGAAAAGAACTTACTTACCTGCCAGGCCAGGACATTTTTCTTTGTCCCAATGACTTGCAAAGAAGACTTGAAATCAATGTGTATACATTTGAAAATCTATCCTTTTTTCTCCATTTTGGTCTTTTCATCTGCCACTAAGCCAGTGGTTTCTACCTAAAATGGGTCTGCAAAAACACTTATGCTGCGGTTTTTTGTATAGTCAAAAAATGATGTCCTATGTCTTTTCCTAAAGATTTTTTCCTTGACCTCGATAGAAAGTGTCATATGGTGAAGGAAAGATATGAAGGACAATTCATTAGGTCTTAGGGAAAAACAACACGGTGCTCGGAGAGGCCAACTGCACTTACAGTCGGCTATGTAATTATGCAATGGCGGATGTTATTGACGTGGGTCTGTTGGGTGAAACTACGATGTTCAGAAAATGGACTACTAAAAGCGCCTTAGACACTTTGCCCTGTGTGTTGGAATTGAAATAAAATAAAGAATATTGGCTACCAGCAGTGTTTGGAACATTACTTTAAAAAAGTAATTAGTAGTTACTCACTACTTGTTCCAAAAAGTAACTGAGTTAGTAACTGAATTACTCTATAATAACAGTAACTCGTTACCAGGGAAAGTAACTATTTGCGTTACTGTTAAAAAAGAAAGTTGCTATATGTCAAAGAATTTTTTTTGAGCAGTTTTCACAAGTCAGTTGAAATGAGTAGAACAGACATTTTTTTGTACATAACTTTCGATATTTATTGCACGTCGACAGACAGCAAGAGGTTTATCCTGCACTTCAAGTATTATCTTTGTAAGAAAAGTAAACAGTTACACCATATAAAGTGCATTTAACTCTAGCAAATTAAATCAAACTCTCTCAACCTGAGACAACTGGTCAAGTAAACAACCTGTACTTCCAATTGTTTTGTTCACAACAAAAGTCAACTTCTTTGCTAGTGGATGGCGAGCTATCATCTGTGGTGGATGTATCGGTGGTTTTGGCCACTAGCTCTGTAGATGCGTGTGTCGTTGTGAGATGCTTCATTAAATTAGAGTTGCTTACAACGGAATTCGACAAAGTCTTCGCTCCTGGACATAATGTACACATTACATGCAAGTTCTTGCCTTTGACCACAATGAATTTGAAGTAGTGCTTATATCTCCACCTTGAAAATGCCAACTTTTCATCGGATTGCTCTTGACTCGCCATCTCTGCTGCCTCGTCGAATCTCTGTTTATCTGTTGTTTGTGTGTGTGTGTGTGTTTGGGGCGCGTGGGCTGGCATGTGTGTAAAAACACTGGCTCTGATTGGCTACCAGGAAACATGATTCTGCCTTAGCCAATCATAATCGTTTACCTCGTTATTAACCCACCTCCTCACTAGCTGCGAGCCAGTGGTGCGTTCGGATTACACAGTTTATTCAATCAATGCATAGTAACGCACCGCCTTTAACGTCCAGTAACGTTAACGGCGTTGTAACGACGGGAAAAGTAATTAGTTAGATTACCCAGTTACTGAAAAAATAACGTTGTTACCTAACGCCGTTCTTTTAAACGGCGTTATTACTAACACTGGCTACCAGTCACAAAAGGAAAAGGAAATGGTTTAAACACACAGTCAACCTGGGTATAACCATGATGGTACATTGGTGTAAAATGGGTCTTAGATACTTCCAGGTCATTTCCTTTATTAACCTTCCTAAGTAAAAAACACTATTCCACCGCAGACTCAGTCTCACATTGTAGGAGGAAAAACTGGATATCTGAGTTTAAGCTTGTCACTGTATCACTGCATGTGTTTATTGTATGCCTTTTATTAGAGAGTTTACAGTGGAGAGATAACAGGAAAAAGTGTTAGGGAAGACTGCGATTTATGCTCAGCATCTTCATTTTCTGTAAAATGAATGGAGTTAATGGATGAAACAACCAGACAGTAAATGTCTGATAAATTAAATACCTGATAAATCAAGGTACTTCATCACATTGATGCAAAAATGTACAGAAAAACAGTTTTGCTCATTGAATTGAAATACCAAATGCTTTTTTGGTGCTTTTTTCCCTTTATTACAGAGTGACAGTGGATACACATGAAAGGTGGGAGAGAGATGGGGGATGACACGCAGCAAAGGGCTGCAAGTTAGATTCGAACCTGGGCTGCTACAAAGGCCTCAGCCTACATCGGGCTAACGCTCTTACTGGGTGAACCCCCAGAAAGAGCTAATGATATTAAAACATTGGATATCTACTATAAAACCATATAATATGATACCATATTATACTTGGGTAAGAAAGTTTGTATTTTGCATACTGACTGCTCAGATACATAGTATAAATAGAATGGCATAATCTCTGTAGACCAATTTATCACCTCATATCGTTCAGCAGCATGCAGCTAAATCAGGTCCCTCTCAGCTCAAGGACAGATAACTCCTAGGAAAAAAGAACTGGAGCACACTGATTCATTTGCAGCCTTTAATTGTGCAAACAGACTAACATTTCAACAATTCATTGTCTTCAGCAGAGTCAAAAGAACATTGTATTCAGCTTTCAGAATTAGAATATTACTCAGAAAAGGTTTTTTTTAAATTGTCACAGAAAGTTAAACCTCAACATAAAAACTGAAAGAACGTCTTAACTGACACTACGTTCATGCGGTTCAGAGAACTGTAGGACCCAAATGCAGAGACAGCCAGGCAGTGGTAAGCTTGAGGATTTAATAACAATCAAAAGATATACAACCAAAGGAGTTCTCTAAACAGCAAGCAAAAATAATCCAAAACAAAGAGGAAGCCAAAAGAACAGGAATACCGAAAAACTGGAACACAGAGACAACGGGGTAGACTCCACACACAAACACTCAAAAGGATACAATGACCTGACACTAGACAAAGACAACACAGAGACTAAATACAAGAGGTAACGAGGTAAAACAAGGAACTGGTGACACGTGGATTCAGGAACAGGTGAAACACACCAGGGTGGGGATGACAATTACAAAGGTGGGAAAACACAAGGCAAGACAATGGAGAAAAACAGACTACAAAATGAAACAGGCAACCATAACACTCTGTTGTTTATCACTTAATTTAGAATACGAGAAGACTTTTTTATTATCTTTTGATGAAATACAGAATTGTTGACCTGGTTTTGTTGATGTTGCTGAAATACCTTTTGTATTGCATATTTTGAGAAGTTTGGAGTTCATTACGTTAAAGCAAAAAAAAATCCAATGTCCAGAGCCAAACTAGCAATGTGTAGTGTATCTTTCAGTACTTTCCTGACTTCCTGTCAGTAGTTTCATCAGTAATCTCCTGAAACAGCTGGTCACTATTGCTTTTATCAAACAAACAGGAAGGAAAAGTGAATTTTTTGGGGACTATTTTCAGCGGTGGTTTAATCTACATTTGGTACTCTAGAGAGCATTTGTGGCAGCAGAACTGTGTGTTTTCATGGACTTTGGTGACTTGAATAAAATATAGAATATCACCAGACTTATACTTTAATGTTAGAAAATGTTGTAATACTTTGCTACATTGTAGTAAAGTGTAATTTCTTCAGTGTTGTCCCATTAAAAGGTATACCAAGGAAGTAGTACCAAGGAAAACACACAAGCATGCATGTGCTCACAGTATAAAGGAAAATGCCAGAGAATCAAAGCAGAAAGGACTTACCATTTACAGGACAAGACTTGGCAAGACTTAAAATTGGCATTAAGGGTTCAAACCAAAGAAATATCCATTTAAAGTGAAGCAAATACAGTTTGTGTACATAAACTTCTTCAGATAAATATATACATAATGGTACAGTAGCTCTCTGAGGTGATGGACAAGCTGATCAAAGTTACTGTTTTCCTCAGGCCTCCAAAATATGCATCTGTAGCTTTAATTTCATTACATGTGTTAAAGCCTTCCCTGACATAAAATTAGTTTGAATCTATCTGCAAAGTAATCATAAATGCATCCTTCTCCGATTAACAATCATTCTGTTCTAAAAATGAATTCTCAGTTAGAACAAATAAATCATTTATAATTACAAAAGTTTTATAATTGTAGTGATTAGATTACAGTGAATTATTAATTAATAATTATTAAATAATAATAATAGAAAAAGATGTGCAGATGTCTGTATGGTGCATGTACTGTAGCTTCAAATCGAAGAAATGCTGGAATTCTCGGCTACATATTACATAGACATTTGTTTAGTGCAACTTAAACTTCATTTTACACCCTTAATTTTAGACTGATAACAGTAACCCTTCAGAAACCCATAAAGGGACACTGTCTGAGTCCTTCAAAGTCAATTCATTTTAAAGTTTTCATTTAAAAAACAAATCTCCCCCTTACTCTACACGTTACATTAATGTAAAGCCTCAACATATGTCTCTACATGTTACATTAACGTAAAGCTTCAACATCAGTCTCTACATGTTACATTAACCCACATGTGTTGGACTATTATCTTTTTTACATTGTAAGTAATCCTTATACTTCATACTGTCAACTTATCACATTACCTGGTCAGTATTTTGCACATTCCTGCACAAAATTGTAAAGCTCTTTCATTCAATTTATGCACAAAAACAAAGCTTTCTGGGTCTTAGTTGACTTGTCAGTGAAGCAAAAGTTTTTCAGCTAAGCATTATTGTTGTTTCAGCCGATGATTGGACCTGGAGAATTTAACGCCTAATGGTGGAGACAGCTGTAAGGACCCTGTATGCCTGGTTTAATCCCTTCAACCTTACTACTTTATTCCTTGTTGTCACCTGAATCAATTCATACATTAGTATTATTGCAGCTTTGACCTAAATTGTCTTTCAGATTCAAGGTTGTTTACATTCATTTGTGCTCGTCACATCATGTACATTAAATCCTTCCAAAAAAGTTGGAGGCTTCTATAAGAAAAGTTGGAGACACGCCGAGAAGACGATGAGATCGAAAAAGAGGAAGACCAGGGAGTGAGCAGGAGTGGCCCCACCGTTGGGGAGAGTTGTGTTGGTGCTGTTGCTGGCACTGGTGTTGGTGGAGTTTGAAGGTGGAGATAAGAACCCCACTGTACGAGCCAGGAAGGTTTGAAAGGTGCTCAGTTTGGGGAATTGCATCACTGCATCTCGTGTTTTTCTGGTGGTGTTTCCAGCTGATAACACTGCTGCCTGGAACCAAGAGTTGCCCAGCTTACACATCAATGGACCTCCAGAATCACCCTGAACAAACAGACATGCATGTTCAACATTTGTGTCGCACCTTACCGTGAAACTACAGAAAATAATATTCTTTCTTTTTTTTTGCTATAGACAATACCTTCTTATACTTTAAAGGAATGGTTTGATTTTGTGAAATTAAACTTTCTCGCTGAGAGTTAGATAAAAAGTTTGATACCTCTCTCATGTTTGTGCAGTAAATTTAATAGATAACTTAACATGTGGCCAACACGGGCACATTTACAGTGATGTTGATCAATGTGCATTGTCTCTGAGGAAATAAAACTTGACAAAAATAAACATGAAACTACAGCCAGGAGCCATGTTACACTTTAGTTTGTATGGGTTAAATAAAAAGGATATAACATGTTAATCAGTAAGAGTTAGAGATGGTGGTAGGTGGGATTGGTTACCATTTGACAGAGCCAGGCTTCATATCTACCGTACAGGCTTGAGAGTGGTATTGATCTTCTCATTGAGCTCTCAGCAAGAAAGGGAAAAAGCATCCAGAAATGCCTGTTTAAGGATCAACAAACTCCTGTTTAAAACAGAGACTTATAAAAGTATAATCATTTCCTGCTCTCTTTAATCACCTTCTCCAGTGTAAAAGTTCTGGTACAAATGCTGTCACTTGAAGACACGTTCCCGCAATTTTCCACCGATGTCTGGAACTCCTGCAGAACTTGTTCCACTGAAGTTGGGAAATATAAGAAATTTATGCAAATTGAAACATCTGAATCAAATTCAAATGACAGGAACACAGAATAAATGGGCAACCATACTTTGTTAGTGCCAAAAACAATGTACAGGGGCCTAAATGTTCAATGTAAAAAGGTGAATTGATGCAGAGGTAGCATTACCCCCTCCTTGATCGGCGTTCCAGCCAGCAGCCCAGCACGTGGAGCCCAAAGCGAAGGTCCGTCCGTTGTCAAGGCAGATGGGCTGGATGTAGTTGGACAGGCTTGGTTGTGTTGACAGATGCAGCACTGCTATATTTGACCCATTCAGGTTGCTCAGAGTGATATTTGTCACATTCAGTGTCATCTCAAAGGGGTTAGATCCATTCTGTTTCAACCGACCCAACACCACAGTCCATTCAGACGGTGTTTGTGAACTGTGAGAGGTAAAATGAACTAAGTAAGGACTCAAGAAAAACATCTGATTGGTTTAAAACAAGGGCTGGGCCTCTACACATGGTTTCCTAAAGGGCAGTGCTGTTATTTTTAATCCAACATTACATTAAAGGATAAAAGCTAGCAATCTGGTTACCTTTTGTTCTAAAATTGCTCAAAAATTAAACAGAAAATTACGATCCGTGACATCGCTCCAGCTGTCTCACCTTGAGAAGCAGTCGGCGTTGCTCAACACGGAGTCAACGGCCACCAGAGTCCCGCCACACACATGACTTCCATTCCAGTGTAGGCTCGCCATCCATGGCCACACACCAGCCGTCGCCACCGAACTTCCTCCGGAAATACTATTCAATGGGGCTTGGCCACAGAACACAGCTGGAGAAACAATCGCAATCAGATTTATTGGAATTTGACTTAGTTAGTTTTGCTGTTGCTCTTACAGAAAGAGACACAGTTTAAAACAAGGACAACAAAGCTGAACAAAGGTAAACATAAATTGCTATGTAAAGATATAAATATAAAAGGTACATAACCAATCAAAAGTTTGGACACACTTTGTCATTGGGAAAGTGTGTCCAAACTCCTTAATCTGTATTTAAATTAACAAAATATATAATTTACAGGTACAGTGGATGCTTAGTGGATGTAAGGGTTATTGCACAGGGATTGTTTCTGACACTACGTGACTGGAGGTACGGTCCCGTCATAGTGACGATCTGTGTCTGGTTTTTGTTTTGGCGTACAGTGTTCTGTAGCGCCTACCAGATGACAGAGTTTGGAGCAGGATTTATATATATATATCTATGCTGAGAAGCCAGTAGCGAAGATTCAAGATGGCTGACTCTCGTTGTGTTTTGGAAATCTTCGGAGAAAGACGACAGTCCAACCCCCTATGGGCGGGTTGAAAACATGCAGAATTAGCTCCTACTACTGGCTGTAGTCATAGACAATATATAAGAATAGACCAACAGATCCCGTTACTCTGGAAGGAGACCAGTGAAGGATATTAGAAGCACTTTTCCGATGAGTGCTGAGCGTTACTGCGCAGCCTCCAACGTAGATCTGACATGAGCAACCTGTCTGAAAGTTGTAAGTCTTCTGGTAGCTGTGCCAAGAGAAATGCAGAGACGGAGAGTGTAGGTATATGTAAGGAGATAACATGGGCACAGGCTAATTATTGCTAACTAAAATGCTAGTTATCATTAGTAATTAAACCGTAACAGCTAACTTAAGTCGAAACTGCCTGCAAGCTTCAGTTTTTCACCCCTTCCTGTCCGATGAAAAACATGTATCTCCAGATGTGTTGATGTTGAATGTTTGTGATAAATTGAAGAATAAAGTGTTACTTTATGTGTTGAGAAAATTCTCCTACTTCTCAACATGGCATCATGACTTTGCGTAAATATACACGCCACTTTCATAAAGCAAAATGGCGTGTTATTGTAGCATTTTCAGCTATCCACGTGTATGCCTAAGCTGTATACAGCTAATGTAAACATACCCACCACGTGGCCTCGCCACGTTGCGTGTTATCGCAAGAACGTGACGTACTATCGCGAGAACAACGTCACACGCCTGTAAAAAAAAAGAAAAAGAAAAAAATGTTTGGGTTTAGGAAAAGAACACAGGGAAAGGTTTTAGTAACAAAACAGTGACAAAAACACGGAAAATAACGACAAAAACACGTTTAGGAACACAATAAATGATTGGGTGTAGGAAAGAAACATTGGGTAAGGCTTATTAAAAAAAAAAAAAAAAAAAAAAAACAGCTGAAAAATTGCCGCCCGTGGGACACGAACCCAGCGCTCCTGGGTAAAAGTCCTACATTTTACCCATTCGCCACCCCAACCTACATCCTTACTCAAAATTGACTCTCAATGTAGGTCAATGGCAGCCGATTCGCGTTGATATACATGCAAAAAATGCGATTATGCGTCTTGATAACACGCAAAAACGGAATACAAATTGGCGTGACATAGATACGCCAATTCATGAGATCAGTCTGTACTTCTTAAGTTAAATAAACTCTTTTAAAAGCCTTTTTGGATCAGCTGGAAAAAGCATCATCACAAAGCCAAAAACATGGCTGTTTTTCTCACACCATGAAAAGTTTTAAAACTTTTTAAAGATAGGTGGTTCTCACAGGACAGCGACGCTACAAACAAATGATGATCTTATAGAATATAATGCATTGCTGTAGATTAAACCATCTAACAGGAAATAAAGGAGTTAAAATGAGCACAACCTTAAACATCTACAGCAGTAAAATGCAACATACACATTAATGCAGCAGTAATATTAATCCAGAAACATCAGATACTGACAGGACACATTTTACAGCACACAACTTACCTTTACTTTAAGTACTTAAGGTTAATTTTGCTGGTAATACTTACATGTTTTAGTTGTAAGTCAGATTTTACTACTGCACTACTGTAAATATGAAAACATCTCATTTTAAGTGGAAATTTAAGGTTAAAGTCTCGACATGACAGACACTCACGTTGAGGGAGGGCGGTTGGCAGGCCAGCACAGCGGATTCTGAGGTCACTGTCAGTTCCAGTGGACGTGAAGATGACAAAGCCCGGCTGGCTGCTGGTGATCTGGCTGTTGATCCAGGACTGATACTGGGACACTCTGGTGTAGACTCCTGGGGTATTAGGCTGGGCACAACCTTTTCCAAAACTTACGATTCCCCCCAGGATCCAGCGGCTGCCCTGC
The DNA here is from genome assembly GCF_004354835.1 of Perca flavescens. Lineage (NCBI taxonomy): Eukaryota > Metazoa > Chordata > Actinopteri > Perciformes > Percidae > Perca > Perca flavescens. Next base: position 23,561,346 of record NC_041345.1, on the reverse strand, counting down.
TTGCTCACCAGCGGACCACCTGAATCCCCCTTTAAGAAGAGAAACATTTAGGAGAGAAATCTTTGAGGGAGATTAAATCTGACACCAACACAGGCGTAAAGATGTTTACCTGACAGGAGTCCTTCCCTCCAGCACTTAACCCGGCACAGATCATGTTGTTTGTGATTGAGCCCACTCCGTAGTCACAGTTACACTCTCTGTTCCCTATGATTGGCACATTCACCTCCGTTAGGTTTCCTGGGGCAGGAAGGGAAACTAAAGAGAAACAAATACAGTAAATAAACAGCACATGTGATGAATTATGAGTGTTTGATTACTACATCAGTAGGTCTATGAATCTAAAGGACCATGTCTTTGCTGATTAAAGGTACAATCAGGAGTTTAAAGTTAAACAAAGTCAAACCAAATAACAGGTCCACTACAACTTCAAAATAAAGAACTGAAACCTGCTTACCCTCTCACATTGACAGATCATAGACAGGGACAAATAAAAGTAATGTTAGCATTGATCTTCTGATGCTGTTAAAGCTGTTTATGCTGTTTACATCACCTATTGAAGATTTCCATGAAATATGCTGTAAATATTTATGTTCCCAAGAGGATGAATCCTAATTTTTCAGCTGACCACTGAGTGTTTCCTCTAATCCCCTCTAATTTCTAAATTAATTTTAAAATCTATCTGGGAATTTTTGACCACTAGTAACACTATGTTTTTACAAGTAAATCCCTGTTTTGTTTGTACCATGTACGAGGCAAGAGGCCAGGTGTAGCTACATGCAGGGACGGACTGACAATCTGTGCGTTCTGGAAAAGTCCAGGCACAAAAAAAAGTCTAATAAAGCGATATTAACAGCCAACAGCAGGGGGCGCAAATACAACCACTTATACGCTACGTAGAAAAATAAAACTGAAGAAGAAGAGTAGGCCTACATCATTAGACGTGAGTTAATTTCACAACAGCAATACTGGTAAGTGCCAAGGGGGTAAGCTTCGCTTCAGAACTCGAGCCATCATGGCGCCATTTTGTTGCTAACTGGCCATCACCTCCTGTTAGCATTCCGCTGACCGCCATTTTTTTTTTTACGTCACTTGACTGCGAATAACTTTACATCTGAAGCGTTTAAAGACTCTATTTGTCCGTTGTTTAGTTCCAAAGAAACACGACAATGTATAAAAGGCTTCATTACCTTGTACCTCACGTTATGGCTCCGTAGCAGACGTTTTTGTAAAAATAAGCAAACGATTGTGTCATAACCAAGTGACTTACTGTCGCATAGTAGAGGAATTACCGTATAGTACAGGAGAAGCTCGCAGGCAGTTTCGACTTACATGAGATGTTTAGGTTTAATTACTAATGTTAACTAGCATGTTAGTGATCAATAATTAGCCTGTGCCCCTGTTATCTCCTTACATACACCTGCAGTCTCCGTATCTGTAAGATTGGGAATGATTGAGATTTCTCTTGGCACAGCTACCAGAAGACTTACAACTTTCAGACACGTTGCTCACGTCACATTCTCTCAGTTGGAGGCTGCGCAGTAAATCTGGCCATCACCGGAAAAGTGCTTCTAATAGCCTTCACTGGTCTCCATCCAGAGCAACGGGGTCTATTGGTCCATTATATACTGTCTATGGTACTGACAAACGGCCAACCATTGACATATATATATAATGCCAACGGCACGAATGAAGTAAAAGAAAAAAACAGGAGTGAGTCGGTTCATTAACGTATGGCACTCCATTCTCCCGGCTCAGTGACACGAGTCGGGTTAATTAACCGGCTCTTCAGTCAGTTCGTCAACACTAATCTTAGCGAATTGCATAGTCAACTCAAGATGAGTGTGCATCATGATTATGAAAATGATCGTGCCATTTAGTGCTGTCAAACTTAACGTATTTTATTTGTTTGAAATTTGAAACATTAAACGCGTTAGAAATTAATTGCGGGTTAACTGCGATTTAACTTGGTTGTATTTTAATTCAACAATTTTAACCAAAAGTTTAGCCAAAAAATCCTCGCTTGCACTTTCTTGTCTTCCATCAGAGTGCAGTTTTTCCTTTTCTTTCATATTTGCGTTTACCAGTGGTGGAAAGTAACGAAATACATTTACTCACGTTACTGTATTGAGTAGTCTTTTTGTGTATTTTGTATTTTTTAAGTAGTTTTTAAAATCGGTATTTTAAAATGTACTTGATTACATTTGGAGTGAAGGATTGTATTTCGCTACATTATAAATCCCATCCGTTACTGAGTAAAAAAAAAAAAAAAAAGACGAAAGGAAGAAAAAACATCAAGCCCTGACCTGAATGACTACACCAGACCATAGACTGTAATGCACCCTGAATGCAGCATTCTTTATTTTGCGCGAACCTATGCAGCTTCTTCTTCTCTGGTTGTAAGTCGCAATTAAAAAGAAGTAGAAGAAGAACTGCACCGTCGGATACTGTCTATGGTCGGACCCATGGATGTCGGACCTGGAACTGACAGGGAGACGTTAGCATGGACGTAAATCAGCTGTTATCCCTCAAAAATGACTTGACTGAAGCAGAGTGCGCACCGACATCTGAAGCTTGGCAAGATAATTATGCTCCAAAGCAACAATGATCCAGGGATGCAGCAGTCAGGGCCAGTTTTGTGATAAACTACAAAGTCGCCAAAACAGTAACCCATTTTCTGAAGAGGAGGTAATTAAAGAGTTTTGTTTGTTTGGTGGACTCTGCTGCACTAATATTCCCAGAGGAAAATAGAGACGTTTGAGAACGTGTCGCCTGACATAAAATTAATATTGAGCAGAATTAAGTTTAGCTTACTGGTCCGGCCCTCCACAACAGTCCCTGTTTCTCATGTGGCCCCTTGGGGAAATTAACTGCCCACTCCTGCCAGGACAACGTATGTAGGAGACTGGCTGAATTTATTCACATACATCTAATTAGCTCATACGTGCTACTAGGTGTGTAGAAGCTAGCTGCTATAGTCTGGGCTGTAACATTAGGGTCTGTTTATATTAATATACAGTATCTGAGTAGTATGTGAGTACACCCCTCACATTTTAGTAACTATTTCATTATATATTTTAAAGGGACAACACTGAAGAAATTACACTTAGCTATAATGTAAAGTATTAAGTGTACAGCTTGTATAACAGTGTAAATGTGCTGTCCCCTCAAAATAACTCAACACACAGCCATTAATGTCTAAACTGCTGGCAACAAAAGTCACTACACCCCTATGTTAAATTCCCATAGAGGCAGGCAGATTTTTATTTTTAAAGGCCATTTATTTCATGGATCCAGGATACTATGCATCCTGATAAAGTTCCCTTGGCCCCCCCACATCATCACATACCCTTCACCATACCTAGAGATTGCCATGGTTTTATGTCGGTTAGCCTAATAGCTGGTTTGATTTGCATTGAGAGATGATTTTATGGAAAGTACCCCATGCCAATCTCTAGGTATGGTGAAGGGTATGTGATGATGTGGGGGGCGGGGGGGCTTTTCAATTCCAAAGGCCAAGGGAACTTTATCAGGATGCATAGTATCCTGGATCCATGAAATAAATGGCCTTTATAATAAACATCTTCCTGCCTCTATGGGAATCTAACATAGGGGTGTACTGACTTTTGTTGCCAGCAGTTTAGACATTAATGGCTGTGTGTTGAGTTATTTTGAGGGGACTGCACATTTACACTGTTATACAAGCTGTACACTTAATACTTTACATTGGAGCAACGTGTAATTGCTTCAGTGTTGTCCCATTAAAAGATATAATGAAATATTTACTAAAATGTGAGGGGTGTACTCATTTTTGTGAGATACTGTAATTAACAGTCTATGGGTCTAACCCATTTATGGCGAAAAACACGTGATTTGGCCTTGATTTGCATTATAACTGTTGTTTGTTTGTGAAGAAAAGAGGGGTTTGGCCCTCAGAACTAACAATATATGGTACTTTTACTTTCAATTGATTGTTTGAAAACATTTTATGGGATGGTCCGAACTAAAATTGCACATTATATCTTTCTAAGGGTCTTAAATAACGTGTGACATGGGTTATGTTGTTATTACATGTGTATACATTTGTATAGATGTTTATACCCTTGTATAGATTTGTCTTTAATTAAAATCAAAAATAGTTTTGGATTTATGACCCCTTGTCATAAATCCTTGTTATGACCCCCTATTTTCTCTACATGGGAGAGATCGCCCCCCCCCTGTTTTACAGTTAAAAAAAGATGTAACTAAGTAACTTTTACTTAAAGTACATTTTAAATGAGTTACTTATTATTTTTACTTGATTATTTTTTCAGTTAGGTATTTTTACTTGTACTTAAGTAATGTTTAATCAAAGTATTTGTACTTTTACTTGAGTACAATATTTTAGTACTTTTTCCACCTCTGGCGTTTACTATTGTGGAACTGGCAAAGACCAGAGGCCTATACTGTGAAGCAGGATTTGGCATTAACGAGCTAACTTCAGGTTCAACCCTTCAGGTTCAATCGCCGTGGTAACTTCTGCGGAACACCTGACCTCGTCGGGAGCAGGTTAAGTTGGAGATCAGAGATCAACCAGTGTTAAAGGAACACGCCGACTTATTGGGAATTAAGCGTATTCACCGTAACCCCCAGAGTAAGACAAGTCGATACATACCTTTCTCATCTCCGTGCGTGCTGTAACGCTGTCTGATGGTTCCAGCATTAGCTTAGCCTAGCACAGATCCTGCAGGTAACTGGTTCCAACTAGCCTACTGCTCCGAATTGTGACAAAAGTGACAAAATAACGCCAACATGTTCCTATTTACATGTTGTGATTTGTATAGTCACAGCGTGTACAAAAAACAACGTAACATGAGACACAGCCATCTTCTAACAGTAAACAAACCGGGAACTATATTCTCCGACAGGCTTGCTACGAGCATATCACTCCGCCCATGTACTATATTCTTCCGCCTGAGAATATAGTTCCCAGTTTGTTTACAGTTAGAAGACGGCTGTGTCTAATGTTACGTTGTTTTTTGTACACGCTGTGACTCTATAAATCACAACATGTAAATAGGAACATGTTGGCGTTATTTTGTCACTTATTCGGAGCAGTAGGATTGCTGGAACCATTCACCTGCATGTTCTGTGCTGGCCTGATGCCGCTGGAGCCGTCAGACAGCATTACAGCACGCACGGAGATGAGAAGGGTATGTATGGACTTGTCTAACTCTGGGGGTTACGGTGAATAAGCTAAATTCCCAATAAGTCAGCGTGTTCCTTTAAAGCCTACTGACCAATCAATTTATTGGTCTCGATTGATAACGGCGTCACCGTTCTTTAGAAGATCAGGCGGAGCTCGGTGCGCGGAGAGAGAGGGAGAGAGAGAGGGAGAGAGGGGGAGAAAGGGGTGCGCACATAAAAGTTAAAACATTTAGAGACCGACAACCCCATTAGCATATTCCCTGATGGGTATATTTATGAAATATATAGATTGTAATGGAAGGGAATTACATATCGGCTTTTTGAGCCGTGTGTTGCCAATGCGCACATCAGTTTGCATTATGTTTTTATATATATTTTATTTTCTATGATGGCTTCCCACTGCCAGGGTTGCAACTGAAATCATAGGCTAAAGCAACGGAAGTTTATGGAAAGTACAAGTGTAATCAGATCTTGGTCCTGACTGATGGGGAAGTGATATTGATAAGCGTTGTGATTTACGCATCTACAGCGTCGTCTATTTCTTTGCCAGCTTTCGTCCTGTTTTAGGAAGCAGCGACTGTATTGCGTTTAGCCTGCAAAACTGTGTCTGTGATCTTCATATTTATGTAGAATATAGAGTATAATTTCCTCTTCTTATATAAAATATGCGGCTCTGGTAGATGTTTGCATTTGGTCGTGCTGTGCAAACACTGCCTCTTTTATTTGAACGCACGCACCGCTGGATTGGGAAACGCTGGGTTGATTGAACTAGTTGTTAACCACCGTCGTGACACAGGTTATGCGGGACCGTGGTTCGTAGGTTAGGTGAAGCCGGGTAACTGAAAGAAATCTTGATTCATAGTACAGGCCTCTGGTGGTTGTTTGTGAAAGCTTGATAGGGCATTGATAGGGCCTTGTCATTTTCATCATTTCACAGCCTTAATATGAATCAAAAGTGTAATATGACATTGACAAAATATTAAATAGGTTATTCAATGCTAATTCTTTAACACAAAGCAACACATGTTATATATATTTATATTTGAATAGTTATTGCAGTAACTAACACTCTCAGTGTAGTGTTGGTATAGGCCTACAGAATATCTAACCCCCATGTTCAGTTACAGCAAGTAGCCTACTTTATCTCTGAAAGTGTTATCAGTAATACTCTGTACTGTTTTTTAATTACAAGTTTGTGTAATTTGGGGTTTCTTTAGCTAGAACATTTCATTATTTGTATTTTATTTTCAATGCAGATGTAATGGCATTGTACATTTTTAGTTTTTATTTGAAGGCTGAGACTTCATTAATAAACACAACCCCAGTTATTATCATTGGTTTTGAGATGTTACTTGCTGTGAATACCTTGTCTGATAGACTACAGCAGGGGTCTCAAACTCGCGGCCCGCGGGCCAATTGCAGCCCGTGGGACGATAGTTTGTGGCCCCCGCCTCAATATGAAAGTTTAATGTTAGTGCGGCCCGCGAGTTTGATATGTATGGTACTTTACAGTGTTGTGTGCGGAGCTGAACGAACCTACCAATCACGGTAGGGTATATGGCTCTCGGGGGCGGGACATTGGCCGGGCTTGATGCAAGCAGAGAAACGTTCCTCAATGAGTGAAAGTAACAGCAGCGTTGCCATGGAGTGTTTTCTTCCGTGCCTGGCTGCCTGCCTCGTTTCTATTGGGCACATGCGGACATTCGTCCCAGCGCGCTGCGTTCACAACACAGCGGGACATTATACGTATATATATGTATATAAATGTATATAAACAGGGGTTAAATTGGGCCGGGGCTCTCTCGGAACACGGCAACAACCCTCCCAGAACTGCAGACAATTCACCACCGCGGGTCAACTACATAACGCCAAAGTGTCTACGTCGGTAGGATTACCAGATGAAATGCCTTCTCCTAAAACTAAAACCCCGTTCGCAGCGGTGGAAGCTCGGTGCTCGGAAGCTTCACCGGCCGCTACGAGTTCATGTCGCTGACCAAGCTGTGGAACCGGTCCTCGCTGTCGCATCTCCGCCAACGGTAGTGCTCCGAGCATCGGAGAGCCCCACTCAGTGCCGTGTGTGTGTGTGTGTGTGTGTGTGTGTGTGTGTGTGTGTGTGTGTGTGTGTGTGTGTGTGTGTGTGTGTGTGTGTGTGTGTGTGTGTGTGTGTGTGTGTGTGTGTGTGTGTGTGTGTGTGTGTGTGTGTGTGTGTGTGTGTGTGTGTGTGTGTGTTTGTGTGCGTAGTAAACAAAAAAGTAAAGAGAGAGAATGGGAGTTTGTGTGAGGTGGACCTGGTGTGGTGGCAAATTTTGTTTTAACCATTATTGATTAATGATTTTAACCATTTGCTTAAAGATTGTTTAAAACCTCCATAGAAAGCTGTTCCTTCTTCGTAGACTCTTAAAGACTAGAGAGGGACAGCTGCAACCGTGAACTATAGCCCAGTAGAGTTATTTAGTTCTACTAGCCTGAACCTTCTCACATTGTTGACTTTTTGCTTAGATAGAAGTGGAGAAGGCCGATGACTGTTTACAACAGTGAGAACTACGTAGGCTTCTACCTCCTGAGATTAACTATTGTTTAGGCTAATGAAAAGAACAGGAGCAGGGGGGAAGGTGAGGATAGTTTGACTTTTAATGATGTCCTCTTTTGAACTATGGCCATGCTAAAAGATAAAGTGAGAGGGGTGGCTAAAGAGAGGTTTTCACTATATGATGTTTGGATGTTTAGATTTTAGGTTAGAAAGACATTTTCAGTTGTGCTGCGTGTATCTTTGAAACTGTGTTTTCTCCATTTGCAAATGTAAATAAATACTCAAAGACCAAACTTTGGTTTAATTCTCTAACAGTCGTTATTCGTTTTCATTTAATCATTGATATTTCTAAACGCTGCTGCTTCATAGGAAACTTCCATCACAATTTGGCGTTGATCGGCAGGACGGTTGAGTTAACAGAGAAAAGAGCTCCGTTGGGTCGCTGATGACTGGCTATCCAGGGATTAAAAATCACCTGCCTCATACCTCTAACCTTTAAAAGGTTTTTCAGAGAGAAGAGGGTTAGGACCACGGAGCGCTCTTGACTGTTTTCCACTCCGTTAAAAACGAACAGGAAGAGATTTCAAGCAGCACGGTAAGATAAAATTGATTAATTACAATTGGATTGTGAATTCAAGGTTTGTTCAAAACATTCTAAACAAGCAACCGTTGCTAAACGAATTAAGTAATGAATAATTGGCGAAATCATTCTCTTAACTAAAGAGAATAAATTAAACTAATTCTGACTTTTGGGAAGTGAGTAACTGGGTCATTAGATAGGACAAAGATAACTGAGGTTATGAATGACATCTTTTGGCAATCACGGACAATGTCGGACATATTTATGATTGAATTCTCATATGGTGATAAGACAATTGATTGACGGACAAGACCAGTAAGAGAACTGGCAGAACAGTAGGCAAGGCCTAAAGAATTAATCTACGAAACTGATGGCACGTTTCTTGATTAAAGAGGCGGACTGCAGAGTAAAACAAAACAAAAAATAGTTAACTATTTAAGAGATTTTTGACTGCAGGGTCGCACCGGGTTTTTCATACAAGTTTCCCGAACAAAAAACAAATAGTCTAAACTCTAAACGAGTTCTGGACCCTTTAAGGACAACCTGCAGGACAGTCTGGGTTGTAATGATACTCTAAACAAGTTCTGGACCCTTTAAGGACAGCCTGCGGGATGGTCTGGGTTGTAACGTTACTCTAAGAGAGCCTCTTGATTATTTAGAGACAGACTGCAACAAGGCAAAACATACTAAATAGGTCGAGTTATTTGACTATTAAGTTGATTTTGTCCGCAGGGCTGTACACGGGTTTTCACGTAAGTTTCCCGAACAAATAAACTCGCGGTGTGGTGACGATCACATCGACCAAGACATAGTATACTATAAAGTCCAAGAATCAATTATGGGAAACGAAATTCCCCGTTCCAGTGATGCAACTGGACCCATAGTGGGTGAAATGACTCATAAATATGGACCGGATTGTTTGCGATGTCTGTCATAACTGGTCATAAAGCTTTGGCTTTCCGAGAAACGGATCTTTGTGTACAAAGACACTGAGAATGTTAAAGCAAGATTTTAGAAGAAGTAGAAAGAAAATTAATGGGAAAATCAATAATTAAGACAGAGGATTTAAAGCTACTGTAGCCTACAGGAAAAACAAAGAATGTTTTAAGAAAACAGTGATCTAGGGAAAGAATGCAAACACACATGCACCAATAACCTCATCAGTTCTAACCAAAGCCTATTTCTGAGCTTTCTCTAAAAATCAGGAAGACAAGCTGGAGAAACGGAGGGACGAAGAGGACACGGACTCAACAATCGGACAGGACCAACAGCATCAGTCACACCTGCATCGGGTGGAAAGACCAACGAGTACGTGAGAAAACCATGTTTGAAGCGTTTGTCTGCATGTTACAACAGGCTGGTGGGCAACATATGGAGCGCGGACCCGAAGGGAAAAAAAGGCTGCTCCCACAAAGGACGTGGTCGAGCCAGAGAGAGGCCGAGGCGGGTACCGTGGGCAAAATGGTGAGCCCTACAACCGAGACCAGTGGTTGTACTGCAAGGACTTTGGACATTGGGTATGTAAATGCCCGAAGAAAAGCAAATAACACCTCCGACAAAGAACAACACTTGTCCCTCTGTTTGACTGAGTCCAACAGCTGATGAAGAAGGTAGTGCTACCACACACACACACTTGCTTCATGCAATGAAGAAATGCTTTGCACTGATACACTGTTTTTGTTTTTGCTATTAGGGACAATTGATAGGTTAGAAAGTTCTGAAAAATAATCTATTCAGTTAAACCATTATAGTATGTTATCTTCTGAAACCTAGAAGAAAATGCCTACTACTGAGGGTAAAGTTAAAAGGGTTCCACTCACATAACTTGATTATTAGAGCTAAAGATTTGACACTGAAGATTATTTGGTCATTCTATTTGGTCAATTGGAGTTGCAGGTCAAACAGTGAGAGAACAATTCTCTGTTCCTCTCTCCTGTACATGGAAAAAAAAAAAAAAATTCTTGGTGTATTTGGTTTAGGTAGTGATTTAAGGTGCACTTTTAACATTGGTTTAACCTCAACACCTGACGGATTGAGAATTTCTCCTAATGTTCAACTGACGTAACCACGTTAATTCCAGTGTGGCTAAAATGAGCTCACTGAGGCGGCGTCTGTAATCAGCCCTGCCTCTGACTGCATGAAACCTGACAACCAATACATCACTCAAGGCTGCATCTGCTTTTTATCCCTCATGAAAAGTTTGTTGGTGCAGTGCTGTTTTCATGTAAAATGAACAGAATAGCAGCTTGTTCAGTTTAGTGTTAACGATTAGATTTTTACTTGAGCCGGTCACCTAGAATGTCTGTACACGTTCCTGATGTCACTGTAAGACTTTTGCTGCCAAAGCTATTGAAGCGTTCGTGGATATGAAACTGTCTCTGCAGTCTTCCCCGATGCTGGGACTGCCAGATCACTAAAAACAGTTCATACAGACATACACGTACATACACATGCTTGCAATGAAGACAGGCTTTTTGCACGCTACAAACACTCCCCACACGATAGACAGATCAAATTAGACGCAAAAACAGCACGACAAACAGAAATAACTTTTGGAAAATATGTCCAAGTATTCAATGTGTTTGTCTGGTGTGTATACAAATTGCCAACCATGGTGTTAATTATACAAGGGAAGAAAAATGGATTTTTAGTTGATTCGGGAGCAACAATTTGGGTTTAGTGAAGTTTTGTTCTTCAAACCAGAAGCTCTCTGGTAAACTAGGGTCTTTTTTTTCCCCTTAGTGAAATGGTTAGAAGAATGGTTATCTCAGAGGAGTTCACCATTCTTATGATTTGAGTATATTCAGATCCTTAGGATCCTGAACTAGATATGAAAGGAAAATGTTCATTGTTTCTTTCTCCCTTCCATCTGAGTGTCCTGTAAATTTGTTATGCAGATTGCATTTGAAAATGTCTATTTGAAATTGAAGACATTCTTTCACCCACGGGTCTTAGGAATGTTTATTCTTTTGCCCACTGGCTTTAAAGTTGTGCGGTTTGATAAAAATCACTCTTTGGCTGACATATTTTTGTTGCAGCCTAAAAGTACGTATTTGTTTACAAATTTTAATGTAACACGTACCATGTCAGTCTGTTAATCTCCTGATTACGGTAACAAATTGGGACACCTGTAGTTAAGTTTAAGGAATCACAAATATTACATGCATTCCTTTTGTCACCTTTTGACCCTGATGAAGACTACGTTGAAAAGTTTTTTTTAACAAATCAAAGGACGAGCATGAGTTTTCTTTTGTCTACTGGCATATACGCATGTCCAGTGGCTGTCACCTTGACTGATAAACTACAGAAGTTTTTCAGAAATTCTAACTCAAAAGCTCACATTCATGTTTCTTTGTCTCCAACAGAAGAGGAGACAGACGTAGGACACCTTGTGACTATTTGTAAAATTGACTGACTGGACTGACATTACTGATAATGTTTTTATTTCTCTCCATCGACAGGAGACTATAGAAAACCTATACGACAGCGTAGGCCTTGTATTCACAGTGTTTTACATATTCAGTGAACCTGTGACTACAATAAATGAATATTCACATGGTAAAAATGACATTTTTATATACTGATGTTTCACCACTTTTTGTCTCAGGTACAGCGTTATCTCTGGGCAAAACACACAAATGTGACGTGGATTGATAGACAAATTGTCAACCTGTAGTCATCAAGCTGCGTTCGGACTACAGGCCCCAGAAACATCAGTACACGCTAAAACAGGAAGTAATCCACAGAAATCCGACCGTGTTTTTAACTCTTTATTGACGGATGGGGTTTATAGTTCCATGTTTAGATTCTCCAACACGTACACTTATTCTCTCAAGTAACATAAATAAGAAGAATCATTTTTATTACAAATGTTAAAGTTTAGTTTCATTCAGGACCTTCAAGCAGTAAATGCAGAGGGTCTATGCTCCTAATAGAGCACCTAATGTCTCCCACAGCTAAACATAACATTCTGCAGGGAATGTTAAAGGTTTTGATTCTCTGTTGTTTCGTCTAACGTTTTTCTTTCCTCAGTGTTCCAGTAGAAAAGACAGTAAATATCGTTTTATAGTTCTGGGTGATGGTAAGCTGTACACCTTGACACACCTTTCAGGAATACATTGATTTGCTAATTAATGATGCCATAAATTACAGAAAGAATAACAGTGTGTTTATATGTACCCTGGAGAGATCCTTCTTTCTTTGACAGAGGACAGCCAGAGGAGGAGACACACACACACCACACAGATAAGGCACAAGCTAAAACCAAACATGAGTAGTAAAGTAGTACAAGTGAAATTTTGGTTTAATGAAAAATATGTGATGTTTCCCGTAACAGGTAACGATTTGGATAAATAGATGTTCAAAGTACACATGATTAGGTGTGCTTTAGAAGGCTAAAGACTTTAATTTGTAATGATTCTTGGAACTAGCAGATAGTAATTAGTGTTACTTTGGTTTGTAAACTGGAGATAAAAAATGACATAAACAATGTATTTTGGGTAATTCGTCTTAGTTTAATGGTGATATTGAATAAATGAAGGTTTAAATGAGATTTAATCCTAAAAGCAGTACGTTTCATGTCGTACTCTAATGAGTTTTTGAGTTGCTATATCACAAATTGTTTTAACTAAATTAGTTGATGTTGACGTTGAAAACTTTACTGTGGTGAAAATTCTCCTTAAGAAATTATTCATTGAACTTTGGTTACTGATAAACAGGATTTGCTGTAAAACCTAGAACAATGTTAAGGATTAGAATATTACACAGATTATCTATATTGCTTTTGAGTCATGAGCTTTGTCATGTCTCAAAAAGGAGGGATATAGTATAGCAATGATAAATAAGGGGTTTAGTTAGGAAATGTACACGTGATGTAGGTTATGATTTCTGTTTCCAGTGAAACCACACACATAGAATAACTGAATTTTATTTGTGCTCTGACAGCACTTAATGATGTTAGAGACAAGGAGGGTTCAGTCTTATTCTGATTCTTCTCAACTTTCACTCTGTGAGAGCTTTGATAATTGCACTGAGCGTGTTTCAATTGATTTATATTAAAATAACCAAAGGGGGGAAGCATTTGATGGCATTGCATAATTTAATTATCAGCTTTATGGAAAATTTGACTTCGCCGTATGGGTAGATATGAAATTAGTAAATGTTCACACTTCACACCAGGTTATTTTAATGTTTAAATACATAACACATTCTTTACACAAATTATAAGGCAGTAGTCTGATGTGACATTAACCAGTGACATTCAGGTCCAGGATCTCTAGTGGATTATGTTTGGCTTGCGGAGATCATTGGTATCAGATGGGATTGGACCTATTGCTAGCAGCACAGGGGGGATTATGTGACATCATTGGAACACACTGCTGCACATTCATCCCAGACATTTCAGGAAACATCACTGACACCATTCACCACTTGAACCTACTTTTGACTAACCTCAAAGCACAGGACGTCCCAGAACACTATGCAGGATGGGACTGGTGGGCCTGGGTTTTTCAAGGGGGATGGAAAGCGTGGTTAGCTAGATTTGTGGCACCACTAATAACTTTGATGTTTGGTTTCCTGATCTGTGTATGCTGCATAATCCCACTTGTCAAGAAAGTGATTTCCTCCATCTTCATGGTAAATATGATACAGTATCAGGCACTTCAGAACACTGAGTCCTCTGACTTGTTTCGTATGTCCAGATATGATGATGAGGTCTTGGACATTGTTTCTGATAATGTGTAAGACTGATTAAAATTTTGTTTTAATGATTTTTACTTAGACGTGAAAGCTTGCTACAATTAAAAAAGGTTTTTTTTTGTACCTCTTTCAAAAACAGCATTTCAGCAATAGACAATTATATCCATAAGTTTGAATCTTTAAGAAGTAAAGTTTGAATCTTTTAAAATGATTAATGATTTAATAAGGTTTGAATCTTTAAAAGGTAAAATTTATTTTTTGTGATTATTTTGTAATCAAAAGGGTGGACTGTGGTGGCAAATTTTGTTTTAACCATTATTGATTAATGATTTTAACCATTTGCTTAAAGATTGTTTAAAACCTCCATAGAAAGCTGTTCCTTCTTCGTAGACTCTTAAAGACTAGAGAGGGACAGCTGCAACCGTGAACTATAGCCCAGTAGAGTTATTTAGTTCTACTAGCCTGAACCTTCTCACATTGTTGACTTTTTGCTTAGATAGAAGTGGAGAAGGCCGATGACTGTTTACAACAGTGAGAACTACGTAGGCTTCTACCTCCTGAGATTAACTATTGTTTAGGCTAATGAAAAGAACAGGAGCAGGGGGGAAGGTGAGGATAGTTTGACTTTTAATGATGTCCTCTTTTGAACTATGGCCATGCTAAAAGATAAAGTGAGAGGGGTGGCTAAAGAGAGGTTTTCACTATATGATGTTTGGATGTTTAGATTTTAGGTTAGAAAGACATTTTCAGTTGTGCTGCGTGTACCTTTGAAACTGTGTTTTCTCCATTTGCAAATGTAAATAAATACTCAAAGACCAAACTTTGGTTTAATTCTCTAACAGTCGTTATTCGTTTTCATTTAATCATTGATATTTCTAAACGCTGCTGCTTCATAGGAAACTTCCATCACACTGGTCACCACAGACCCAAATCTTCTCAGCTGTTGCTACTGTCATGCTGCACTGTCTCTTCATGTGACACATTATGTTTGGCACATTGTATGGGTCACTTCTTATATCATAACAAGGTAATACAGTGTGTATCATCACGTGATGACTAACAGTAATGTAAATGCTAAATACCCTAATACCTGTTGATACTGCAACAATGCAGAGTATAGGCTCTTAACCTTGCAGTTTTGCACATATCATGTAAGACTTGATTTTTCCATTTCTTTGCACAAAACTCTCCAGAAAGTGCCATTTAACGGTTTATTTTTCAAATTTTTTTACACCCCCGGACCCCCCTAAATAGAGCCCCCCCACAATATATATATATATATATATATATATATATATATATATATACACATTAACATATACACACACACACACACGTCAATGGCACTTAGAGAGTTAATATGAGGTCTCTCTCTCTCTGTCAAAATAATAAAAGATATAAAAATAATTTTTTAACAAAGCTGTTCTTGTGAAAAACCTGATGTGGCCCAGCCTCACCCAGACTCTGCCTCCAGCGGCCCCCAGGTAAATTGAGTTTGAGACCCCTGGGCTACAGTATTGTGGCATAGTATCAGGATATCCTGGCTAGTGTCTGTCGCACACGGCTAGGGACGAATGGCCGGATGATGGGCCTATTTGGGAGAAAGTCCAGGGCTGTTTTTTAGCCCCAGTCCGTCCCTGGCTACATGCACCAACAAAGACAATGAAGAAGAAGACGGATTGCAACCGAACATGGATGAAAACAATTTGAAATTTGTTTTTCAAAATCAGCTTTTGGAAATGTTTTTTTTTTAATGAAGATAACACATTGAACACTTTGTTCTCCACATGTGAACTTTAGTGACCTTTCCTCGAGCACCATCACCAGAACAAACTCTTTACTGCAGAGGCTCTTTGCAACAATTTATCTTTTGTATCATGGGTTGTTTTATAAAATATTTATAAAGTTAATGATATTTCTAAAACTCTATTTTATTGCTTTATGTGTAAAGGAAGGTGGTACTCATTTTAACATTTAAATATCTGAGTAATTAAACTTAGTTGTTGTCACCATTGTATTGAAAGAAATAAATGTAACCTAGCTGCTCTCTGACCCACCTCCGGATGCAATGTTGCCAAAGCCGGTCACCCAGGAGCTAACGCCGCTGAAGAAGGTGCTGCCTGGAGCTGCCAGGCAGACAGGAACAATGAAATCTGTGAACGTCACCGGTGAGGAGAGCTGCAGGAGGCAGATGTCGTTGTCATTAGCTATGGCGTTATAGTTAGAATTTACAATGACCTTTGTGACCGTCCGAGACACCCCATTGGTGTTGGGTCCCTGTAGACTCTGGAGACCCAGAGACACAGTCAGACTGGCTCGGATGCTAAAGAGAAACAAAACAGTGCAAAGAAGTTAAGAGCACAGCAGTTAAGCAAACACAAAAACCCTGCCTAAGAGAATCTGCTCCTTAGTGCTTACCTTGGGAAGCAGTGAGCAGCAGTCAGCACCCATTCACTGTTAATGAGGGATCCTCCACAGAAGTGTCTTCCAGATGTTTGCAGGCTGACTTGCCAGGGCCAGTTACCCAAAGGGGCGTTCTGTCCTCCAACAATCCTGGTGTTGAGCGGAGTTATACCGCACACTGCAGAGAGACAGACAATAAGAACACAGTGAGCAATACTCCCCTCTCCCTGGATTACCACTGAGCACTGCTGGGATTATAAACTTTAACTGTTGGTTGAGGATTATGATCCTGGGATGCTCTCAGGTGTTTCTAATCCAACAGTCCTAAGTAACAGAGGAGAAACTATTCTTATTAGGGCCCGAGCACTGACAGCGGCGAAGGCCCTATTGAAACTGAAGGAATTATTTTCTGCAAGTAAATTGGCTTTTTGAGGGGCTAAACATATTCAAAAACTCACCAAAATTGGCGGTCGCATCAAGTCTGGTGAAAATGTACGTATTGTAAGGGTTTCGGGAATAGGCGCACAAAAATGGCCTACTAGCGCCCCCTAGAAAGTTAAGAAAATTGAGCCCCTGCAGTGGGTTTAACGTAGACTCACGAAATTTGGTACACATATGTATCATGTCAAGACGTAAAATAAACTTCATTAGAGCCATACCCTAAACCCAACAGGAAGTCCGCCATTTTGAACTGAAAGTTTGAAATTAGTGCGATTTTGGCAATTTCCACATGTCGTACTTTAACGAACTCCTCCTAGAGATTTCATCCGATCAACTTCAAACTCGGTCTGTGCCATCTTAAGATGTTAAAGATGAAAAGTTGTTAAAAGCAAAACTTTTCGTCATAGGGCGTGGCCGTGGCGGGGCGGCCATTTTGTGCGTTTCGCCGCCGAAACAGGAAGTGGGTGTAACTCGAGTGTACAGTGTCCGATTACTTCAAAACTTTTCAGGATTCATAAGAGTCCAACCCTGAGGACAAATATAGGCCGATATTTACTTAAAGTCATAGCGCCCCCTAGTGGCAACAGGAAGTAGGCCTAAAAGTCAAGGTGCTATACTTTAACGAACTCCTCCTAGAGATTTCATCCGATGGACTTCAAACTTGGTCTGTACCATCCCAACACCTTAACGATGAAAAGTAATTAAAAGAAAAACTTTTTGTCAGACGGTGTGGGCGTGGCGTGGTGGCCATTTTGAGTGTTAAGCGATGAACAAAGAAATTGCTGTAACTTGAGTGTACGTTGTCGTATCTGCCCGAAATTTCTCACGATTGACTAGGGTCCAGGACTGAGGACACCTACAGGCCAAAATTTACTTTTGGTCATAGCGTCCCCCGCTGGCAAAAGGAAAAGCGCTTTATATGACAAACATCATCCGATTTACATGAAACTCAGAATGTGTGGTCTACATGTGATACTGAGCCGCACCCTATAATATGACCACGCCCACTTACTCAAGCCACGCCCCTTTCGTAACATTTGAACCGTTTAAAGTAGAGTCTTGTGTGAGGTGTCATTGAACTCAGCAGAGACTTCATTCATCTTCGGTGATGGTTTGACCCACGCCCTAAGCTTAAGCCACGCCCCCTTTTATTACTAATGACCCGTTTAATGTAGACCCTTGTGTGAGGTATCATTGAACTCAGCAGAGACTTCCTTCTTCATTGGTAATTGTTTGGCCCGCCCCCTATCTTCAAGC
The DNA here is from genome assembly GCF_004354835.1 of Perca flavescens. Classification (NCBI taxonomy): domain Eukaryota; kingdom Metazoa; phylum Chordata; class Actinopteri; order Perciformes; family Percidae; genus Perca; species Perca flavescens. The sequence goes on along the minus strand of NC_041345.1, from coordinate 23,543,251 downwards.
CACGCCCCCTTTCATACATGCTGACCCATCTAAGGTAGAGTCTTGTTTGAGGTATCATTGAACTCAGCAGAGACTTCCTTCTTCATTGGTGATGGTTTGACCCGCCCCCTATGCTTTAGCCACGGCCCTTTTCACAGCTAATAAACCGTATGACGTAGAGTCTTGTGTGAGGTATCGTTGAACTCGGCGGGGAGTTCCCTTTTCATTGGTGACGATTTGCAGCGTTTGAGTGCCGCGCAAATGCATGGTCGCAAGGAGCGGCGTCTGCCGGTAACCCCGACGCGCGCCGAGGCGCGAGGGCCCGTCCATCGCTGCTCGCAGCTTTAATTTCAATTTAAGTCTACACATTTCATTGCTTTTACTGGGTTTGAAAGCAAATACTAACAACTATGAAGATATCAACAAAACAACTAAACAACATGTTGACTGCTAGGTTAAAGTAAAGAAGTGTGCATAAAACTGACTTACCATCTAGTTGTGAGTGAGACTCTGAAAAATAGGAAACAAACACATAATCACATTTAAAACGTATTTATATTTACTGATGCCTAATGTGATCATTTGTAACCATAGAAATTAAAAATTATAACAAATAATTTTTCTTCGCGTGAACTGAAATGAACTGCTGAATGAATTTGCTTTTGGTACTGTGATTATACAATATAGAAGAGATAACCACTGATACTTTAACAGAGGCACACTTTCATTTAGTTTTTTTATGAATGTGAACTATGTGGAAATTATTTATTTTTCTTTGACTAAAAACTGTCAGAGTACTTAAAGGAGCACTCACCCATTCAGTATTACTTCCATAAAGTTTGTGGGACTCACAAACAACAACCTTACTTTTATTAGGGCCCGAGCGCCGACAGCGGCGAAGGCCCTATTGAAACAGAAGGAATTATTTTCTGCAAGTAAATTGGCTTTTTGAGGAGCTTAACATATTCAAAAACTCACCAAAATTGGCGATCGCATCAAGTCTGGTGAAAATTTATGTATTTTAAGGGTTTTGGGAATAGGCGTGCAAAAATGGCTCGCTAGCGCCCCCTACAAAGTGAAAAAAATTAAGCCCCTGCAGTACGTTTAACGTAGACTCACAAAACATATGGTACACATATGTAACATGTCCAGCTGTACAAAAAACGTCATTGGAGCCATACCCTAAACCCAACAGAAAGTCCGCCATTTTGATTTCAAAGTTTGAAATTAGTGCGATTTTGGCCATTTCCACATGTTGTACTTTAACAAACTCCTCCTAGAGATTTCATCCGATCAACTTCAAACTCGGTCTGTGCCATCTTAAGATGTTAAAGATGAAAAGTTGTTAAAAAAAAAACTTTTCGTCATAGAGCGTGGCCGTGGCGGGGCAGCCATTTTGTGCATTTTGCCATCAAAACAGGAAGAGGGTGTAACTCGAGTGTCCATTGTCCAACTGGCTCAAAACTTTTCAGGATTCATAAGAGTCCAACCCTGAGGACAAATAAAGTCCGATATTTACTTAAAGTCATAGCGCCCCCTAGTGGCAACAGTAAGTAGGCCTAAAAGTCAAGGTGCTATACTTTAACGAACTCCTCCTAGAGATTTCATCCGATGGACTTCAAACTTGGTCTGTAACTTCCAACTTGGTCTGTATCATCTCAACACCTTACAGATGAAAAGTTATTAAAAGAAAAACTTCGTCAGACGGTGTGGGCGTGGCGTGGTGGCCATTTTGAGTGTTTAGCGATGAACAAAGAAGTTGTTGTAACTTGAGTGTACGTTGCCGTATCTGCCCGAAATTTCTCAGAATTAACAAGGGTCCAGGACTGAGGACACCTACAGGCCAAAATTGACTTTTGGTCATAGCACCCCCCGCTGGCAACAGGAAATGCTCCTTATATGACAAATATCATCCGATTTACATGAAACTTATAATGTGTGGTCTACATGTGATACTGAGCAGCCCCCTATAATATGACCACGCCCACTTACTCAGGCCACGCCCCCTTTCATAACATTTGAACCGTTTAAGGTAGAGTATTGTGTGAGGTGTCATTGAACTCAGCAGAGAGTTCCTTCTTCATTGGTGATGGTTTGGCCCGCCCCCTATGCTTAAGCCACGCCCCCTATCATAACATTTCAATCGTTTAAGGTATACCTTTGTGTGAGGTATCATTGAACTCAGCAGAGACTTCGTTCTTCATTGGTGATGGTTTGGCCCGTCCCCTATGTTTAAACCACGCCCCTTTCATAAGTGCTGACCCATGTAAGGTAGAGTCTTGTGTGAGGTATCGTTGAACTCGGCAGAGAGTTCCCTTTTCATTGTTGACGATTTGCGGTGTCTGAGTGCCGTGCCACTGCACGGTCGCAAGGAGCGGCGTGCACCAGTAACCCCAACATGCGGCGAGGCGCGAGGGCCCGTCCATCGCTGCTTGCAGCTATAATTATTTTTGCTCTTGCATCACGTGTTGATCTTGATTTGATTATTTGTTTATTTTATTCATTATCTAAATGTTATCGTTCATTTTCATAATATATATACTGTATATCTCATTCATATATATCTTTTTATGCTTTTTGTATGTGCAATATGTTTTACTGTACCTTATAAATTAATGTTCATTGTGGGGTAAAAAAGCAGAACAGAAAAAAGTTCCAGTACAACCCCACCCAGTCTTAATCTTACATAATGAAAATGACAACACTGTCTAACCCTCTCATTGACACATGACAACACTTATAGTGATAAAATAAATTAAATCTTGACTCTGCAAAATTTTAAAAGTATGTCAAAAATATTGATAGCTTGAGACAAACACTAACTACTTATTTACACCAACTGCAGAACAGCTGCGAATCAGCTGCGCTGCATGTCGGCTCCATGCTCTGCCGTCCTTCAATACCCACCAGGTCCGGATTTGTCGCGGTGTGGCTACGGCCATGACTGAGAGCTGAAGTCCCGAGGACCCACGAGAGCAAGTGTATTTTATTTTGAAAATCAACCGGATGTTTTGTTTCTGTGCATGTTTTGTTTTCCGTGGATCTGCAAACAATCCGGAACGGCGGCGGAGTCATTAGGTTTCCATTAAAGACAATATGTGTATTTTCACTGACTGCGGAACGGCTGCGTTCCTACTCCGTCCCAGCTCTGGAAATCCACAGCCCCCCGGAGGAGATATGCAAAGCTTCTCATCTTTTGCACTTCTTAAATTCTTTTAATCTACCTCTAATCTAAATAAAAATCAGTAGAAACACTACTGATTTTATTTTATAAATGGTCCTATTTAGTTATATAATAAAGCACCTTGTGCTTGTCTGTGTGTCAGAAATGTGCTGTATAAATAAACTTGCCATGCCTTTTATTCATGCATTCTACACTCAGTGTGACAGGATCACAGAGATGGAGGGTTTTTGATCCCCAAGTACTTTTTATTTACTTCAAAAGTAGTATTTTGAATACAGGACTTGCACTTGTTTTACTTCACTACTTACTAACTTAATTAATTACAATATTTGACTTCCTCCTCAGTGTGCTTCCACCCAGGAGATCTCAAACATGATTGGTTCAGGTGTGTGCAGTGAGGAGGGTCCTTACCGTGTGTCAGGAGAGTCAGCAAAGCCACCGCACCGATCACCTTGTAGAGAGCCATAACTGTAAGTACATACCATCAGATCTACTCCGGCATTAAATAATCTTCTTGTGCTCTTCCCTTTCCCCTCTCTCTCTATACCTCCCAAACAGTAACACAAACATTGTTACCTGACAAAAGACTTGCCTAATCACTGCAAACTACCTGTTTAACCGGATATCAAACATGTCCTCTCTAGACTACAGTAACTACATTCACACAAGTACTGTTCTTATTATGTTTTTTTTTTAATGCCACATTTTAGGTCTAGTCCACTTGTACATTCACAGGAGAATGGTTTTCTTTTTTACATTTATTTCACATCTGTAGTAACTAAAAACATAAAAAATAAAAGTATAAAATGCAATGAATTGTTACAAATGAAACGTTCTGACTTGTGAGCCCCTTTAAAAATCAGTGTTGTGTCTCAGTCAAAGAGACATTTCAGTACCACTTTACTTGAACGTATCTACATAAGAGTTACATGACATGGAGAAAAGTCCTGAAAGTGAAAACAGATTTGTCTATCAGAGCTTAGTTTCTTCTTCTTCTTCTTCTTCTTCTTCTTCTTCTTCTTCTTCTTCTTCTCTTCTTCTTCTTCTTCTTCTTCCATTAATCATCGGACGACCCCTCAGATTTGTCTGGTGACCCTTTGGAGTGGCCCGAGCCCTAGGTTGGGAACCACTGGACCAAACTATCTAACTGTAGATAAAGCTCCACCTGGAGCAGCTACAACAGTAACATGCTGCTCTCACATTGATGATTCAGTATTAATATCTAATAATGTCACATAGAATCAGATATCAGTCACAGACAGAGACACTTCTCTGCACTACATGTACTTTTACTGCATTGCACTGAGAAAACTTCTGTACTTTTACTGGTGATACTTTAAAGGTACAATATGTAACATTTCTGCTTTAAAATGTCTAAAAACGACCATACCTATGTTATATATTTTTATGAGTTGTGTTCTTACACTATCCCAAATGTTTCCACCAAATGTCAAACCCAGAGAAATCTATTATTTTATTTTCAGACACGGCACGTTTCCTTTAGTCGCCCGTCAGTGGCGTCATATAACCTTTCACCCTCCAGTTACTCTAACTTCTGTCAGAACACTGGCACCAAGATGATACGTTCAGGAGTAATTGTAAATCATACAATGTCACAGAAAAAAAATACTTGTAACCGTAGTACTGCTTTTTTTTTGCCATACAGCATCATTTTGTGATTAATTACATCCCACTTTTTATCACAGTAATACAACAGAGACCTTATCTATTTTGTAAGTTCAATATCGATACCAGCTTAACGTTACTACAATGTGCTAACGTTGATGCTAATGCTTTGTGGGTAACATTATGAGGTTACAACATCGTTCAACACGCTAATAAAGTTATCTTTAGTATGACTGTTTCGACCACAGTTAACAGGACTGAGCAAACCCACGAATAACCTCACTAGTAACGTTAACGTTAGCTGTATAGATAGACGATTAATCTAATGCTAATTTAGCTAGCTAGCACACCCCGGTCTGTCTGCCTCACTCCCCCGGCGCAGAGAAACTCAGTCGGGATGACAGCTGACAACAGCCCCAGGACATATAGCTAGCAACCCCCCCGGCTAGAACTAATCCCCAGTGCCTGGTGCTAACGACGCTAACGGCAGTTTAATTAAACGTCGGGAAACAGACTATATCAGAACCAGCACCGAGTCACAACAGTGGCCATCCATAGCGGTAGCTACATCTCTGTAGCGCTCCCGGTGTATGTGTCGAAAATCTCCTCCCTGCCGAATTTCTCCCCCCTTCGCGCTTAGCTGTCTTTACGGTTAGCTAAATTAACCCGACAAAAGGTGGGTTAAGCACCAAAACGAAAAGTTAACATTACTGAAAAGTGATAATTCCGGGCAGCTGGGAGATGTTCTGCTGCTGCACAACAGGCATCAAACGTCCTGGCTCGCTGTCGCAGAGATTTCCCCGGCAATCCCCACACACACCCGTCTCTCAGCCTCGTTTAGTAGCTAGCTAACGTTACAACAAACCCCGTCCGCCCCGGTGTTGAAACCATCCAAAAGGTGACATTGATATGTGAAATGTGCATTGGAAATTTGTTGTGTTTTAGCTGCTGGCTACTGTTAGCTTGCTGGCTCACTAGCTAACTGGTCAGCTACAAATACAAATCTAATCAAGAAAAACGTAATTATGTTGGGGAAACTGCAGCTATTTTATTACAATAACATGAATAAATGTAACGTGAATAAACTTGAATGGGTAAACCCGTCCGTGAATTGATGCATTCTAACCATTGACATATATATGATTGTAACCGGCAGCGACGGTGTTTAACACTAAAAACTCCCATAATTCCACGCAACTTCCCAACGTCATCAAAAGTCCCGTTTCACCGTCCATTGTTTTGGTTGAGAGACCCCTAGCGGCAGAAAGTTACAAATTGTACGTTTAACTGCATTTTACTGACTTTTTATATAGGACTTTTAATGAAGGACTTTGACCTGTAATTTTTTTTTTTTTTTCATTACTGTATCAATATTTTTACTGAGGTAAAGAAATACTTGTTCAGCCACTGTTTAAAGCACTTGATGAGTTCCAGTCAATGCGTCAGTGCTTTTGCTTATTTTACCATTAAGTGGATGGCTCAGGTTTACCTCCCCCTAAAACTTGATAATCAACATATGGTTTGGTTTTATTTGTGTCAGTGGTGGCAGAAATGCCCTGATCTTTTTATTTAAGTAGAAGTAGTACTACCACATTGTAGAAATACTCTGTTACAAGTAAAGGTCGTGCATTCAAATACAAAAGTACTATTAACTAAAAATACTTAAAGCATCAACAGTAAAAGTACTCATTATTTAGCAGTGCCCCGGATTTGCATTCGACCCGTGGCCCTTTGTTTCATGTCAACATGCTGCATGTTTATTCATGCTATCAAATAAATAGCATTAAAAAAGATGGCCAAGGTGGAGCTCATTGGAACTGCTTTTAAATCTGTTTAATGTTTCATTTATAAAATTTATCATATTTTATTTGTTGATCATATGTTTTAAATGAAAAACCTAAACTGGCAAACTACAGTTGTAGTGGAGTAGAAGTACAATGTAGCAGAAAAAATGAATATTTAAGAACATCAAAATTGTATTTAAGTGCAGTACTTGAGTAAATGTACTTTTTTACACCACTGGTTATTACTTTATAATTGCGCAGTGTTTTGCTTTTAAATCAACCAGTGAGACACACATGATGCTGACAGTGATGGAATGTCTTTCTGACTGACTGCCTGAAAGGAAAGAAATAAAATCTAAAAACTGATGAGATGATTTGTAAAACAGACAGAAGGAATGTGGAGTTAACATATTATTCTGTAGTGATTGAGATCAAACCTGTAAAAACACAACCCGGTTTGGTCCTTTTAATTGTCAAACCAATTCATTACATTACATTATTATTTAAGAAACTAAACTGTTAGGCATACCTGTAGTCTTCATTATTTCACAATTAAAACACCATGACAGACAACGTACAGATATAAAGGTTAGCACTTGATGAGTTCAAGTCAATGCAATGGATACACTGTAAGCCCGGATGAGTTGAATTTATCTAAAAAGTTTGAGGAAACCGGTTGCCTTAAAAATGTTAAATAATGGTTTATGAAAACTTAAATGCTTGAAAGTGTGGAATTGTTAGTTTAAGTTCAAAACACTGAATGCCAAGTTGATTTCACTTAAAATCTTTTGTAATATCAATTGCTTTGTCACATGAACTCAACTTACTATTTTGTGACAAAACCTTTTTTATATTCATTGAATGTGCTAAATTAGAACATTTAAATTAAGACAAATGCAACAAACATACAACAAAAGTCATTATTTTTCTGTTTCATTTGAAAACAGCATGATGTTACAGGTTGGAGCCCCCCTGATAAGCTTTCAGTTTGACTCTTAATAAATAATACTTCTGGGTGTTTTTTTATATTAAAGATAATTACTAGATTTGAAAGAAAATGTTCATGGGCTTTAAAGGTTTGTAAACAACAGTGATGAAATATAAAGTAAAACTTGGAGAAAAGCTCAAACCTAAAAATAAGGACAGACAGAACCTGACTTTCAACCCTGCACACAGAAGTTATTTCTATTTCAGTTCCTGAAGGTGACGCAGCTGATTCACCGTTGACCTCCATCTATCAACACTGACTTTCTGCAAACTGGTCAAACTGCACCAGGTTTCAGAGAGGAAATGAGCCATATGTGGTTTCAGGTACAGGTTGTCATTGTTTGGGAACAAAAGTGAATCAGCAGAAACTGTCAACATCATAAAGGTCAAACGTCACGGTTTACTGTGATCTCTGGGCATGTTTCTCATGTTAAAGCTCTGACGAGACCCAGAAGTGTTCAAAATTAGTAAATATGTCAGGCTGAGTCACAGGGACAGGACAGGAAGCAGTAAAAATTAGGGATGCACCAAACCCAGAATTCCGGATCAAGTTCGGAATCGGACGAATATTGGGCTTTTTGATGGAGTTCAGCTACTGTCGAACCTGCCGAACGGTACCAAAGAGAAGTAACGAGAGGAGAAACTCGAGAAAAACAGGCAAACGTGTTGATTTTCTGCTCATGTCAAAGAGTATAGAAGTAACAAGAGAACATTCCATTGCTACAAACGCACCATGACTGAGCTGCAGCTCCGCCATCTTGGATTGAACGCTGTTGTTACTTATATACTCTTTGTAGAGTTATGCTTGCACTACGCGCGCTATGCTGGTCGACATACGTTAATGACGGCGTGGTTAGGTGTAGTGTTCAATGCAGCAGGCTGTGAGAAAGTGAAAATGGAACTTGTGAGCAGAAAAAGTGTTGTTTGGCAGTACTTTCAGTCAAAAGAAGGCCATTCAAGTAGAGCTACGTGTTCAATTTGCAATCCCGATTTGTCTCGTGGTGGCAAGGACCCTAAACAATAAACAGCATCACCTCTGTTAAGACATTTGCGTCTGAGTTGTGCATGAAGCAATCTATAGACAGCAGCCAAAATGCAGCAACTTCAGGTAAGGAAGGACAGTCACAGCTAAAAACTTGTGTTAACCAGACAGTGCCACTCCTGGGCTGTCAGCTGTTCTCTTGGCAAATGAGTCTCCCTACAGTGGGAGCGGAGCGACCGAACAGCCAGCTGCTGCTTGTTAGCTAACTTTAGCTTTCTAATTTCACCCACCCAACATGCCTTCATCATACACTGGTTAGTGGAAATTTGCCAAACAAAATTGTCACTCATCTGGCGATAGCGATGTGCTTTCCTACAATGTGGAAAGAGTTTGTGAATTCAACATTAAGTTGTTACATTTAACTATTTTAGAGGCTGTGGACGTTGTTTACTTCATTGTGTTTACTGTGTTAATAGACTGAGGCTCAGAATCAGAAAAGCTTTATCTTGTCCATGCATTCGTTACTTCTAGACTAGATTACTGCAATTCCTTATTATCAGGTTGCCCAAATGAGTCCCTTAAGACTCTCCAACTGATCCAGAATGCTGCAGCACGTGTTCTGACGAGAACTAAGAGAAGAGATCATATTTCTCCTGTATTACCTTCTCTGCATTGGCTTCCAGTGAAATATAGGATCGAATTTAAAATCCTCCTCCTGACTTCCAAAGCTCTAAATGGTCAATAAGAGCTCATAGTACCTTATTGTCCCACTAGAGCACTGCGCTCCCGGAATGCGGGGCTACTTATGGTTCCTAGAGTCTCTGGAAGTAGACTGGGGGCCAGGGCCTTCAGCTATCAGGCTCCAGTATTGTGGAACCAGCTCCCAGTCTGGGTTCGAGGAGCAGACACCGTCACCACATTTAAGAGTAAACTGAAAACTCTTCTCTTCGATAAAGCTTATAGTTAAGGAGTGAGGAGTTGCAGCGTCCGCCTAACCCGGCCCACCTGCTTCTCCTCGTAGTCATCAGTTTTATATACTGTATAATTAATAATCTAGCGAGAGTAGAGGGAGGCAGGCCAGTACAGCCCGATCCGGTTGGGGAGAGTTCTAGCCCGACCAGGCACCTCTCTTTAACCTGCCTCTCTTAAGTTATGCTATTACAATTCTAGACTGCCGGGGACACACTGAGCTGCTCTCTCATCTCTACTTGTTACTTTTGTATGCATCCTGTCCCAGAAATGCTTGTTACTAATCTAGCTCTGGGGAGTTTACTCCCCGGAGTCCTTATGTTTCTTCTTCGCAGAGCTATGCTCTGCGATTCTCTGCATTTCCCGGCCGCATCCTGCTGCGTCCTGCTGCACCCGCCGCACCCACCCATGCTCTGCAGCGCCACGTCACATCCCGCAACGCCCTGCTGTGATGTTCCTATGCACAGAGTAGTCAGGATCTGGTATAGGAGACTGCACTACTCAGTATGACACGATGTGCCCTGCTATGACATGAACTTCCACGATAACCTTCGAAGTCAATGTGACTTCTAATGTGACTGTTATCACCACTGTTCATCACGGCCCCAACCGGCCCGTCAGACACCGCCTACCAAGAGTCTGGGTCTGCCGAGGTTTCTTCCTAAAAGGGAGTTTTTTCTTGCCACTGTCGCAATAGCCACTGCTAATGCTTGCTCTTGAGGGAATTACTGTAATTGTTGGGGTTTTGGAATTTATAGAGTGTGGTCTAGACCTACTCTATCTGTAAAGTGTCTCGAGATAACTTTTGTTATGATTTGATACTATAAATAAAATTGAATTGAATTGAATTTATTGCCAAGTATGTTTTTAACACATACAAGGAATTTCTTTTTGCGTTGGTGCATGTCACACATTCTCTAAATAGAATATAAACAATATAAGTAAAGTATAAGTATACGTACACAGTATACAGTATGTATTAAATAAAAAATAAAATATTAGAAATAAAATAAAAGATAAAAGATGGGAGTGGAGGATGGGAGTAGAGTTTGGTTCGGTTCGGGGTTCGGCAGAATCTTAACCAGTGGGTTCGGTGCATCCCTTGTAAAAATCCCACTGTGAACCAATCATTTCTAACTGATTAATTGGACTGTACTGGGACTGGCATGTTCTCTGTATTTGTATCCATCCTGAGGCTTTTTATGTAATCACCTTTTCACGGAGCTGCTTGCAGTGATCCCAACCAGGTGTGTTACTGATCAACATTTTTGCACACTGATGCCATAATAAAAACATTGCTGACAAGCACTAGCTTTGTGAGTGTTACTTTGTCTGACTCACCAAAAGTTGGACCTACAGATGTATCTACACTGCAAACAATTGAAACCCTTCAAATGCACACAGGAAATTTCCATGTGTGACTTAAAAACCCAACTGCTGCACCAGTGATTCGGTATGAATACATATTTATTTTGTCTTTTATACTTTTTATAATTTTATTCTCTAATCTGATCTGTTTTCACTTCAACATTAAAGTCCTGTTGATTAAATCTACTTTAATTCAATAACAATAACACAGTAAAACCTCCTCTAAAGAGAGGGTGATACTTTTTAAAATATATATATATATATATATATATATATATATATATATATATATATATATAACCCCTCTATCCCATGGGCCCACCACCTGTGGGAGGAACCGCTGGGGTCGGGTGCGCTGCTACACGGGTGGCAGTGAAGGTCAGGGGCCTCGACGGACCAGACCCGGGCAGCAGACGCTGGCTCTGGGGACGTGGAACGTCACCTCTCTGTGGGGGAAGGAGCCTGAACTGGTGCGGGAGGTGGAGCGCTACCAGTTAGATCTGGTGGGGCTTACCTCTACGCACAGTCTCGGTTCTGGAACCATACTCCTGGATAGGGGTTGGACTCTTTTCTTCTCCGGAGTTGCCCAGGGTGTGAGGCGCCGGGTGGGTGTGGGGATACTCACAAGTCCCTGGCTGAACGCGCTACGTTGGAGTTTACCCCAGTGGACGAGAGGGTCGCCTCCCTACGCCTGCGGGTTGTGGGGGGGAAAACTCTGACTGTTATTTGTGCATATGCACCAAACAAGAGTTCGGAGTATTCGGCCTTCTTGGAGACCTTGACTGGAGTCCTGCATGGGGCTCCAGTGGGGGACTCCATTGTTCTGCTGGGGGACTTCAACGTGCACGTGGGCAATGATGGAGACACATGGAGAGGCGTGATTGGGAGGAATGGCCTCCCTGATCTAAACCAGAGTGGTTGTTTGTTGTTGGACTTCTGTGCTAGTCATGGATTGTCTATAACAAACACCATGTTCGAACATAGGGATGCTCATAAGTGTACGTGGTACCAGAGCACCCTAGGCCAAAGGTCAATGATCAATTTTATAATCGTTTCATCTGATCTGAGGCCGTATGTTTTGGACACTCGGGTGAAGAGAGGGGCGGAGCTGTCAACTGATCACCATCTGGTGGTGAGTTGGGTCAGGGGGTGGGGGAAGACTCTGGACAGACCTGGTAAGCCCAAACGGGTAGTGTGGCTAAATTGGGAACGTCTGGAGGAGGCCCCTGTCCAACAGACTTTCAACTCACACCTCCGGCTGAGCTTTTCGTGCATCCCTGTGGAGGCTGGGGGCATTGAACCCGAGTGGACAATGTTCAAAGTTTCCTTTGCTGAAGCTGCGGCGAGGAGCTGTGGTCTTAGGGCCTTAGGTGCCTCAAGGGGCGGTAACCCACGAACACCGTGGTGGACACCGGTGGTCAGGGAAGCCGTCCGACTGAAGAAGGAGTCTTTCCGGGATATGTTATCCCAGAGGACTCCAGAGGCGGTTGCAGGGTACCGAAGGGCTGCAGCCTCTGCCGGGAAAGAGGCAAAGCAGCGGGTGTGGGAGAAGTTTGGAGAAGACATGGAGAATGACTTTCGGTCGGCACCAAGGTGCTTCTGGGAAACTGTTCGCCACCTCAGGAGGGGGAAGCGGGGAACCATCCAAGCTGTGTACAGTAAGGATGGGACACTGTTGACCTCAACTAAGGAGGTAATAGGGCAGTAGAAGGAGCACTTTGAAGAACTCCTGAATCCAACTAATACGCCCTCTATGTTAGAGGCAGAGCTGGAGGATGATGGGGGATCATTGTCAATTTCCCAGGTAGAAGTCACTGATGTAGTCAAACAACTCCACAGTGGCAAAGCCCCTGGGATTGATGAGATCCGTCCAGAAATGCTCAAGGCTCTGGGTGTGGAGGGGCTGTCCTGGTTGACACGCCTCTTCAACATTGCGTGGAAGTCTGGGACAGTGCCAAAGGAGTGGCAGACCGGGGTGGTCGTCCCCCTTTTTAAAAAGGGGGACCAGAGGGTGTGTGCAATTACAGGGGTATCACACTTCTCAGCCTCCCTGGTAAAGTCTACTCCAAGGTGCTGGAAAGGAGGGTTCGGCCGATAGTCAAACCTCAGATTGAAGAGGAACAATGCAGATTCCGTCCTGGTCGTGGAACAACGGACCAGCTCTTCACTCTCTCAAGGATCCTGGAGGGAGCCTGGGAGTATGCCCAACCGGTCTACATGTGTTTTGTGAATCTGGAAAAGGCGTATGACCGGGTCCCCCGGGAGATACTGTGGGAGGTGTTGAGGGAGTATGGGGTGAGGGGGTCTCTTCTCAGGGCCATCCAATCTCTGTACGACCAAAGTGAGAGCTGTGTCCGGGTTCTCGGCAGTAAGTCGGACTCGTTTCAGGTGAGGGTTGGCCTCCGCCAGGGCTGCGCTTTGTCACCAATCCTGTTTGTAACATTTAAGGACAGGATATTGAGACGTAGTCGGGGTGGGGAGGGGTTGCAGTTCGGTGGGCTGGGGATCTCATCGCTGCTCTTTGCAGATGATGTGGTCCTGATGGCATCATCGGCCTGCGACCTTCAACACTCACTGGATCGGTTCGCAGCCGAGAGTGAAGCAGTTGGGATGAGGATCAGCACCTCTAAATCTGAGGCCATGGTTCTCAGCAGGAAACCGATGGAGTGCCTACTCCAGGTAGGGAATGAGTTGTTACCCCAAGTGAAAGAGTTCAAGTACCTTGGGGTTTTGTTCGCGAGTGAGGGGACAATGGAGCGGGAGATTGGTCGGAGAATCGGTGCAGCGGGTGCGGTATTACATTCAATCTATCGCACTGTTGACGAAAAAGAGCTGAGCCAGAAGGCAAAGCTCTCGATCTACCGGTCAGTTTTCGTTCCTACCCTCACCTATGGTCATGAAGGCTGGGTCATGACCGAAAGAACGAGATCCAGGGTACAAGCGGCCAAAATGGGTTTCCTCAGGAGGGTGGCTGGCGTCTCCCTTAGAGATAGGGTGAGAAGCTCAGTCATCCGTGAGGAGCTCGGAGTAGAGCCGCTGCTCCTTCGCGTCGAAAGGAGCCAGTTGAGGTGGTTCGGACATCTGGTAAGGATGCCCCCTGGGCGCCTTCCTAGGGAGGTGTTCCAGGCACGTCCAGCTGGGAGGAGGCCTCGGGGAAGACCCAGGACTAGGTGGAGGGATTATATCTCCAACCTGGCCTGGGAACGCCTCAGGGTTCCCCAGTCGGAGCTGGTTAATGTTGCTCGGGAAAGGGAATTTTGGGGTCCCCTGCTGGAGCTGCTCCCCCCGCGACCCGATACCGGATAAGCGGACGAAGATGGATGGATGGATGGATATATATATATCAAGAATATATATATACATATATATATGTATATATATATATACATATATATACGTGGCACATATATATACATATATATATACATACATATATATGTATATATACATATATGTATATATATATATACATATGTATATATATATGTATGTATATATATATATACATATGTATATATGTATATACACATATATATACATATATATGTACATATGTATATATGTATATATATATGTATATATGTATGTATATATATATATGTATGTATATATATATGTATATATGTATGTATATATATATATATATAATATATTAAGGGGAGTTTTAGAGGGATTGCTTTTGGCCAAAGATGCGCTTTTTTCCAGGAACACACATGATCTTTTCAAGAGCAAACTGGATCTTCCAGATAAACATTCACACATGCTAAGGTCAAAAAGAAAGTCGGCTTCACTGAAATTAAATACACGTGGGACTATGGGTAAATGGGTAGGTATGCAGAAGTTAAGTCGTAAACTCCGCACAGCACTGGTAAATGATTTTGAGCTAGATAAACCATGTGAGAAGATGTATGACAAATGATTAATAATAATTTAGTGTCAGTCAAATCTATCAACACTCTTTGCACCTCAGCTAACCTAAACTTCATTTATAGGTGTATGAAGGTGCATTCTCTGTGCAACCTGCTCCACCTTAATCAGGCTTTGAATACACACACAATACTTGTTAGCAGGACCGATTAGTTGTTGGTGTGGGTCTTTTGAGGGAGTTTGATGATCATTTTATTATAATAACTATAGAAACAACTGAGACACCAGTCAGTTAATTTTTTTTATATACAGTTTTTAAAACCACATCATTGGGAGAGAAAAGTTCCTAGATGTTCTTCTTCTGGCCATTAGAGGACCTGCAGCTGAAGATGCTGTAAAGGTCATTATGTTCATTATTATATAAGGTTCCTACACCGAAATTTGACCCCTATACCAAAAGTGGATTTAGCACACGTTCGTTGTCAGGGCAACAGCTATACTCGTTTACCTGACATAAATGACACCTACAACTAACTTTTTGATGATACGATCATTAAAAATCAGTCTCTTCTTTGAACTTAAATAGTGTGCCAAGTTCTAAACAGGTGTGGCAGTCAGACAAAAGGTTAATGCCTCAGATCATAAAAATGCTGGTGAGATAGAAGCCGTTCTACAAATGAGATCACTAAAGCTGATAACAGGTTTGACATCTCAAAGAATCAAGATACTCAACGTTTCTTAGAATTACGAGGACTTAAACTTGACCCATTACTTAGAAACAATGTGACGGTTGCAATGAGTGACTGAAGTCACACATAAGTCACTGACTGTGAAAAGCAAACCGATTTCTGGTTTGGTTTTCTTGACTGTAAACCGTTGCGGCACCAGCTTAACTTGTTTCCACAGCTGACATCTAAGCATGCAGCAACAATGACTGCTACACAATTACAACACAAGCTATCAACAGGTTTTAAGTGAAAACACAAAAACATGTATAAAACATGAAGTTATAATCATCCATTACTTTTAATATCTGTTCTGTGTTAACAGTAGTACAAGCTCTGATGTTAAAAGCAAAATTCACTTTCGTTTCCATTTCCAAACTAGAACAACAGCTTCAATCTTCTAGATTTATTTTAATAATAAATTAGTAAATGTTTATATTCACAAAATATAGTTATAGGATGCAAGAGACAGATTTGTTTAATTGCAAGTACAGCAGGTCATGACAAATTAATAATAATGTTGACACATTTATTATTTTACAATGTTAGGAATTCATTTTAAAATGTTAATGAATGCACACCAAAGAGATTTCTTTTAAATCTGAGACTGAAATTAGACCTGAAACATAATCTCCCTGCACATGTATTAAGTGGTTTAGATAATATGGTTAAACTCGACTTGTTGAAATGTTTCTGAAAGCTTGCGTGCCGGGGTAGGCAGTTTTCTGGAAAAAAAAAAAAAAAAATCAGCAGATCCAGCCCTCCTTCTGCAGCTTCCCCCCCTCTTTGTCCTCACATTGTAGGGATAACCCCCTTGCCATCTCCACTATTGGAGATGCTGCCACAGCGCTGTAGAGATAGCAAGACTAACTTCATCCTCATGAATGTTATTTTGCAACAATTCTATGAGAATTACTGTACTGTTTTCTTTGTAAAGACCTTTGATATGACATACTGTGATTCTAGGTTATACAGTAGCTAACTTCAAAAACATTAGCTTAAATTAGCTGCAGCTGTGGGCCTTTGGGTACGGTTAGCAGAATGCTAAACTATTAGCGACTCTCTTTTAGACTTCTTTTTTTCCATGGGCTACATTTTCTAAAGCCTGAAAACAAAGCATAGCAGTCAAGTTTTTCTCAGAACACAGGAATTACAAAATTATTAAAAGGTTATTATAGATGTTGCCCAATGACACACAAAAAACGGCCTACCCCAGCTTTAAGTTGTAGAGCTGTGTGCAATGAGACCTCACTGAGCAGAAGAACGTACTGTGGATGGAGGTCAACGAGTCAGATGAACAAGCGCAAATAAAAACAGGGATAGTCACATTTTTCTACACACTGAATGTAAAGGATCAAAGTTAACAGAATAATATAAAAGGTGTATGGACAGGGGACACACACTGGTCTTTCTATTGGAGGTGGGACAGGGGAGACTTTGTCCTATGGAGGATGATTTAGTAGGGACGGACCCGCCGCTCCTGTCTGTGGTCACCCCTGCAAATAACAACACACAGATTACATCATCGGCCTCCAACCAATGAACAACAACTACAGGGTGAACGTGTGTGTGTGTGTGTGTGTGTGCCTTTGCGTGTCTGTACAGTGCAGGTTTGTTATACACATAACAAATGTGGAACTTTCAGGCATTGACCACAAATTGCTTTTTAAATTGCTATTTTGTCAACAGAACAAAGTTTTACCAAAGTTGAATTCGACAAAAAAAAACTGTGTAGTAACAATTGATAACATGACTCTAAACTTCTTCCTTGATGGCAGGATCTGGCACTCAGTGTGTTACCAGGGAATTTGGCACTGAAAAGACAGTAACTTTGGTAGATACCCACTTCTTTTGTCTGTTTTAGACCAATGTGGACAGGATGAACAATTACACCAACCAAAAACTGTTTCATTCTGCAAATGGACATGGGAGTATAAAAAAAAACAAAAAAAAACACCCATTCTTTATTATATTGTGTGTGTTGCCCAAGTATAGTTAATATGTGGGAAACAGTGCATTATGTTAACCTGACTCATTTGCTCGGCTGGGAACTTTCCGTTGGAGAACTTTTGGGAAGGGGCGAAAATACTGGTTAGCTGATTGGATGAACCATCTGTCTATCACCTATGTTGATGATAGACGGGCCAAATCAACCAATCCGATCAACGAAGCGTATGAAAATACAACCACAAGCCCGCCCCTACTGCTGCAGGCAAAGTAGTATAAATCGAGAAAAAACAATTATTTTGCCATGTTTTGTTTTGCAAGAACACTCTTATTTTGTCTTGTGTTCTGAATGACATCCGCACGCGCACATCCGCACGCGCACATCCCCCCCTTCCCAAAGCCAGTCAGGGAGGCAAGTTGTGTGCATATCATCCGCTGGAATTTAAAAACTCAGTGCGAGTAAAGATTTGTGCGTTTGGTGAGCAAAAAAAGGCAAATCCAACTCAGTTGTCTGGGAACAGCTAACGTTAGCCATCCCTGCTGTCCCTCTGCCTTTGCCCCCCGCTGTAGTAGACGTTGTATTCCCCTGGCACGCTGTATTCACCAACTGTTTAAAACTTGTTCCAGCTTAGCGGGGGTGCATAGGCATACTGCTCAAAACCAACATGAAAAAACATATTAATGTTCCCTCAGCATTTAGTTTTGTTGTAAAACTGTATGTAAATGAGCTGGGACGTTAAATCACCTGTTTCACGTAGCGTTACTCTAAGGTACCGTCTATGTGCTGGATTTTTCCTAAGGTTAGCTAGCAAATAAGCCTACTGACGATGACATTATTGTTGATATTTTGTTTAGTAATGACAGTAGTAGTGGTCATAGTAAGTGAACATGTGATGTGAGATGCACATTGTGTTATGTTTGTGTAACTGTTCATTAGCTGTGTAACGTTATGTGTGATATCTGTAAAGCTGAACCGACTCACAGTAGTAAAACAGATTTTATTCTGATCCAAAGACTCTCTGTGAGATAAAAGACACTAACAGATTATACCCTGGACACTATCCATTATATCCAAATGTTAATGAGTAAACGTGTTAAATAATCGTGATTTCAATATTGACCAAAATAATCGTGATTGTTATTTTTTCCATAATCGAGCAGCCCTGTGTAAGTGAGTGAGTGAGTCAAAAAGAAACAACAAAGTATGATTGTTAATGACTCCTGTTCAAAGGATATGCACTTTGTAATTAATCAATTACTAATCCAATAATTTACATTATACAAAGTGTGGTAAACTGTTTTTAGGTAGAAAGTAGTTCCAATGAAAACTGGGCAAATGAAATCAAAACTATCTCCACGACCAAAGTCATGAGTCAAAAGTGAGTTTCTTTGTAATTTGGGTGAAATTAAATTTGTATTTAACCAAGTTAGTTTCATTGAGATATAAAATAGACCTAGCCAAGATAGCAGAACAAATTAGTTACACATAAAAGTTCAAGTTAACAGCATAAAAACTATACACCTCCAATAACAGACTACAATGTAAAAACTGCAAAAATCTAACATCTTTCCATTGGGGCCATCCCACCAGCATCCTCAGGTTTCAGGGCACCACGAGAAGTTCAGGTTGCCACAGTTACGGCTAGGTCTTTGCGCAATCATCTAGAAAATTATATTTGTTTGAGATTTGTATGTATATATGTTTCAATATACCAAAGCAATTAAACAAATCTTACAGTATTTGTATTAAGCTGTATTATGAACTATGAACACAATACAGTGTATGCAAAACATTTAATAAAAGCTGAGATTTCCTTGAACAAAAAGTCAATACTTTTTATAAAATTATTTTGTAGAATAAAATGTTTCTATCCAGATCCTTCATGAAGAGATAAATCCTGAACTTACAGGTTCAAACACTTCCAGTCTCCGGCTCTCTGTTGTGCTCCTCCTCCACCGCCCCCATTGCCCCCATTGCCTCCTGGGAAACCTCCACATCGACCCCTCCGAATCCACCACGACCCATTGGCCCTACACAGAGTACAGAACCAAACCAGGAGATCTTCTGTCAGTGTAACAGAGAAGCCTTCCCAGCCATGATCACATGTTCATTCCCTCGCTGGTGTAAAAATCAATTTAGAAATAGCAATTGGAAAAAGTTTTATCAAAGATTGAGACTTTAAACTTCTGCTAGAAAATAGACCTTGTGGTGAGTTTTGTCGAAAGCCACGACGTGGATTTGAAAAGGGCCATAGCACGGGACGTTGCTAATAACCCTGACATCCTCGCCAATGTTAAGAAAGTTTTTGTCGTGTGAGAGACCACATCGGCGTGGTGGAGAAGGCTGTGATCATCTCTGACAAGCAGACCGGCAGGAAGAGGGGCTTTGGCTTTGTCTTCTTCGAGGACACCAACTCCGCCACCAAAGCGGTGCTGACAAAGTACCATGTCAGCAATGGGAACAAGGTGGAGGTGAAGAAAGCTCTCACAAGGCAGGAGATGTCCACCGGTGGCTGCAAAAGAGGTCGCAGAAAGGGGATGCAAAGTTAGGGTGGAGGATATGGGGGATACGACGAGGGAGGATATCCCAACCATAGACTGATGAGGTGGTCGTTGTTCTTGCAACCGTATGATTTGGATATTCGTCATATCAAAAGGGGTTGACCAATGTAATCGCAGGTGCGCTGTCTCGCGCACCCCTATATCTTTAATTTCATGTTCTTAATTGTTCTATTTTCTGAGTTATCCCCTATTCCTCTGTCTTTCCTTGCCTTAAATTGCTACTGTAATAGCCAGGGTTGCTGGATCTTGGAGACAGATGGACTGCTTTGGGGGAAGTAACCAGAAGGAATGGTATTTACATGGGACTAATGGGTAATGTATTAACCATTTAGCTAATTTGCCTTCAAACATAACCTTAGAGTGTATTGTTGATTATAATGTAAAGACAGTATGGATGAATGAGGTTTAGTGTTTATGATTGACGTGGTTCTTAGAGGAACCCCGTTCTTATGGAGGGGGGGGTGTTACCATGGGCGTAAATCTGATCTAACAGTGGGGGGACAAAAACATAAAATTTCTGAAGAGCAATCTGCTCACCCTGACAGCCAAATGAGCCACACTGTCTGCAGCAAACCTACTGATCTGCCACTTATCATACTGACCTAAACTGTAGATAGATCTTCAATATTAACCCTCATATCAGTTCACACACATAATGTTAGGCTTTTCGCCATGGTAACATTAGTTGTAGTGGGTGCATTTCTATCCAACAAGCAATTAAAAAAGCTAGGTAACGTTACATTATATTATTAACATAGCAAACTTTTCGTCATGACTAAATTAATTACTCAGCATCATTTCTATTTGAGAAAAGAACAACGTCATCCGATGTTTAATGTGAATAAAATAGCCTTGAACCGACTACTTACTAGCTACATTCCTGTCACTTCCGATGTGACTGTGAGTTGAGTGCAGATCCGATTCCTAACGTCAAAGAATTTCTAATATAGGAAGAAGTTCCACTCCCTCGTTACTCCCGGCTTCTGAACTGGTTGCAGTTCCACCAGAGTTCCATATAGGGGGCGCTCACAGGCCAGGATATAATTTTTTGTCTAGTAATTTGAATGTTGCATTTGAAAGGGGAGGCAAAGAAAATACACACTGCTGGGTGTTAGATTTTTTAAAGTCGTTTTTTTGTTCTAAAAGCCTTTTAAAATGTCAATGACGTCATACACATACGGCCGGAGATGCTGCTTAGGCAAGCTCTGAGTCGCTTCCTTTTTTCTCTCGAGGCATCAACAACACAGCTTACAGGTAAGACTCTCCCTGTTGATACACATGCTAGAAAGAGGTTTGCTGATGTTTTAAAGACCACACCAAAATATTCACTCTGACATTCAGGCTCTGCTTTGGATGCCGTCAAGCTGGATCTCCGATCGTAATCAGTCCTTCACTGACCAATCAGCATTCATTAGCAGAATGCTAGCGTGTTATGGGCAACGACGACTCACCCTGTAAGAAATCAAAAGGACATAAGTACTCGTTCATTCAACTTTCGAACTATAACCCATGTTGAACTTGCAAAAACTACAATCAAATCTGAGGTTTCTCAACAACAATCAGGCGAAAGAGACACATTTAGCCGTCTAGCTCCATAGAGTCAAATTCATTTTGCACTGGACCGCGATCACCCCCAGTGGAACTGCAACCAAATTCAGTACAATGGGGCTGAATAGGGAGTGGAACGGCTTTCCGTAGACAGGCTTTGCTAACGTACAGCAGGCAGTGGACCAAACCACTGTGAGGCAAAGGAGGGGGAACTCAAAATGTTCCTAAACATAAAAAGCATTTTTGGGGTATGTATTGTTTTACTACTTACACAGATATTTTAAGTATACATCTCTATGTTAATACACAGCATGGTTTTCTAGGGGGGGGACAACCCTTATATGGGGGGGGGGGGCTCCTGACCCCCCCGACCCCCTTGGGATTTACGCCCTTGGGTGTTATGACCCCTCCCTTTTCTGCCTGCTGTTTGCTTCTCTGGCTTTCCTGGCTGAGCTGGCAGTGTGGGAGGGGTCGTTAGTTAATTGGTGGACACCTGGGTAGGCCTCAACCAAGACTATTGGCGTTTTTCCATTACATGGTACCTGCTCGACTCGCCTCGACTCGACGTGCGTCCGTTTTCCATTGCATATTTTAGTATCGCCTCAGCGTGGCTGGTCGTCATAGCGACTGCCGTGGGCGTGGCTTAGTAGCTTGCTTTTCCCATTGACATATCCCCACATCCCCGACGCATTTCCTGGTTCTCCGTCTCCGTAAACAACATGATATCAAAGAGATAGTTAACGTTTACTGCTCCAGATTTCCCACCGTGGTCACATATATATGACTCTAGAGTCGCTACTCGCTTTGTTTCTCTCACATATATATGACTCTAGAGTCGCTACTCGCTGCGGAGATAATCGCCGTCACTCTCTCACTTCTCCCTCGCTCACTAGCTCCCCACACACACACACATACGGCGACTCGACACACACACATCACACATGCACACACCAGCGCACCAGTATAACCATCAGGCCACTTGTATGCTACGGAAAAAGCTCTGCGTGGAGCCTCCGGCAGCGAAAAAACACAGCTGGCTAAACTATTTAAAAATGCCGTCTCTCGCTAGCAATGCAGTGATCAGTGACGCTTCTTTCCGACCAATCAGCAACCTGCAGGGTTTCACGTCACCTTCTCGGCTCGCCTCAGCTCGCTTGGAACCTCGACTGAGCAGGTACTAAAAAAAGTATCTGTTAGCAGGTACCAGGTACTTTTTTTTGTAATGGAAAACCAAAAAAGGCAAGTAGAGTCAAGGTGAGTAGGTACCATGTAATGGAAAAGCACCATTTCACTACTGATTCTACACATGTTTTGGATTCTGTTGTAGATAGTTATTTTGTTTAGTTAATAATAAACACTCAAGTGGCACTTTAACCTGCCTGGTCTCCTCTCTTTGTCACATGCGTTGAGATGGTTTGTGACAAGTGATCATGAATCATTACTTAATCATCATAATCATTACTGTTAAGACAACATGAACGAGAAGTCCTTAAAAGTTCTTAAAAAAAAAAAAAAAAAAAATCACTTTTGATATGATGGAAAGCTACTGAGCAGATTCAAAACAAACCTGGTGGTGAGATTGTTTGGCAAACTGCTGTTTCAATCTTAATTTGTCGTAAATGAAATAGGACTTTCAAAAAACAAATCACACTGCTATAACATATACTGTGTGTGTGTATATATACAATTACATAAAGTATATCACTGAAGATATTTTTGTATATACAGTACAGCAACATTATCTGTTTTCCTGTTGAAAACTTCTGACAATGGAGGCGACAGTGGTTCTGTTCAGAATAGGTTGGACTCTTTGTCCAGCTTCTCTAAGTGAAAGGCCATGATTGATAACGTGATCAATAACAGTTGCCTGAATTTCATCAGAAACCTGAACCCTTCCAACTACACCTCCATCTCGCACTTGGACTCCTCTTCCTCGGACCCCTCTAACTCTTCCTCCTCTCACTCTCACTCTCACTCTCACTCTCATCTGCCTTTGACCTCTCCCATTCATGTTGGCAAAGAACAACACAGACGCTGCACCTTTAAGGCCTGCAGACTGACTGCTAATTGAAGATTTGTGTGAAGGAGTGTCAAACAGGTGCTTCAGTGATTTTATACTGATGTAGGTAGTTTCTAATAGTTAGGAACAGATAGCTTCTGTTTGGTTACCATAGCTAAAACAATAGAGTTTGGACTGCTTGAATGATGTCCGTGTTAACTGTTCTGCAAAAGGGTGGGGAAAATGTGTCAATCCAATGCGAAATGGTTAACTAATTTGCAAGAGGTGTCTTCTGCTCTGCTGAGACAGTGATGATGAAAACCAAGTGGATCCCAGTTTCTTTAAGCAGGTCAAAGCAATCAAGAAAAACTGTAATGGCACCTGTTTGAACTTGTTATCAGTATAAAAGACACCTGTCCACAACCTCAAACAGTCACACTCCAAACTCCACTATGGCCAAGACCAAAGAGCTGTCAAAGGACACCAGAACCAAAATTGTAGACCTGCACCAGGCTGGGAAGACTGAATCTGCAATAGGTAAGCAGCTTGGTGTGAAGAAATCAACTGTGGGAGCATTATTAGGAAATGGAAGACATACAAGACCACTGATAATCTCCCTCGATCTGGGGCTCCACGCAAGATCTCACCCCGTGGGGTCAAAATGATCACAAGAACGGTGAGCAAAAATCCCAGAACCACACGGGGTCAGTGTTGGGAAGGATACTTTCAAAACGTATTTCATTACAGAATACAGAATACGTGCCCACAAATGTAATTTGTAACGTATTCCGTTACGTTACTCAATCTGAGTAACGTATTCTGAATACTTGGATTACTTCAGGATTACTTCTACATTGAATTGCGTTTTATAAGTGTAGGAATGCGACTATCACATCCAGCTTACTAAACAGGCCTATAATGGTGTGTTCTTTTTATTCCAACTGGCTGAATACACCTGAACAAGCAGATAGATTATTGTATTTGTAGTCCCGAACTGCATACTACAAAAATCTAACCGCGGTCTAAGCTACCACAAGCTAATTTTAGCTAACGTTAGTTAGCATGTCAAACGGGGCTAGTCAGTCTTTAAACGGCTCTGGAGCTAGTAAATCAACACGTATACGTATAGGAGAATATAAAGTCGCACGTCAATGTTAAAATAGCAAGGTGACCAGTAAAACTACAGCAGACAACTACCCTTGGCTAATAAAAAAAATAACTTACTTTAAGATGCTTCTTCAGGTTGGATGGGGAGTAATTTGGACACTGAAAGGAGGTTGGTTGCTGGCAAGCAGAGGCTGCACGGCACAGTTAGCTATATTTCATTCTCCCTGTTCGTTCTTTAATGTGAAATGCTGTTTGAATTTCCAAGATAGAAACGTATTGCTGCCCTGTCTCTGTCGTGCCGGTTCCGACTCCATTGTGACTGATCACGCAAATAGCTATTTTTTTCTATTTCATATCGGGGTTCTGGAAAATGCATTAAGTTGCCTTAATTTATTCAGAGTGAATAAATTCGTGAAACAGAGAAGTATCGTCATGTAATCCATTGATTTTAACAATGTAACTATTCTAAATACCAACTATTTAAATTGTAACTGTAACGGAATACAGTTACTCATAATTTGTATTCTGAATACGTAACGCCGTTACATGTATTCCGTTACTCCCCAACACTGCACGGGGGGGACCTAGTTAATGACCTGCAGAGAGCAGGGACCAAAGTAACAAAGGCTACCATCAGTAACACACTACGCCGCCAGGGACTCAAATCCTGCAGTGCCAGACGTGTCTCTCTGCTTAAGCCAGTACATGTCTAGGCCTGTCTGAAGTTTGCTAGAGAGCATTTGGATGATCCAGAAGAGGATTGGGAGAATGTCATATGGTCAGATGAAACCAAAAGAGAACTTTTTGGTAAAAACTCAACTCGTCGAGTTTGGAGGAGAAAGAATGCTGAGTTGCATCCAAAGAACACCATACCTAGTGTGGAGCACGGGGGTGGAAACATCATGCTTTGGGGCTGTTTTTCTGCAAAGGGACCAGGACGACTGATCCGTGTAAAGGAAAGAATTAATGGGGCCATTTATTGTGAGATTTTCAGTGAAAACCTCCTTCCATCAGCAAGGGAATTGAAGATGAAACGTGGCTGGTTCTTTCAGCATGACAATGATCCCAAACACACCGCCCGGACAACGAAGGAGGGGCTTCGTAAGAAGCATTTTAAGGTCCTGGAGTGGCCTAGCCAGTCTCCAGATCTCAACCCCATAGAAAATCTTTGGAGGGAGTTGAAAGTCTGTGTTGCCCAGCGACAGCCCCAAAACATCACTGCTCTAGAGGAGATCTGCATGGAGGAATGGGCCAAAGTACCAGAAACACTGTGTGAAAACCTTGTGAAGACTTAAGGTGTAGACACATATAGCCGACGGCCGACCGTTGACAGAAAACGCGTCAATATGATCAGTCGCGTCCCCGAGGTCCAAAAAACTGCCACAGAACAGACCAAAAAGATGAGCGCGGCGCTAATCTGTATTGTCGCCCAAGAAATGAAAACCGGCAGCTGATTGGACGAACGCGTCACATGGGTTGGTTTTCTCCGGAAATCCAAAGCCAGACAGTCATGGCGGCCATTCAGAATACGATCTCATATTGTACTAAAATAGTTCACTGAAACATGTTTCTGAGAACATTTTAAGCGTGAAATAGGCCATGCAGTTGCTGAATCTGTCTTCAATTCAGCTCAACAAAGGTCAGTTTAAAAGATTTTCGTCAGATTTTGAGAGACTCTAGTCACCTCATCCCGCTCGTCATTTCCGGGTGAGTCCCGACTGCCCTGCCGCCGACCGAACATGTCAGGTTGGCCAAAATGAAGGCCGACAGCCCCCCCAGACGGACGACGGCACGGCACGCACCGAACAGATTTGAGTCACCAACCTCGCCAGACTGTCCCACGGCCGATAATCAGCCTGATGTGTCCCGGCCCTTACAGAAAATGTTTGACCTCTGCCAACAAAGGGTATATAACAAAGTATTGAGATGAACTTTTGTTATTGACCAAATACTTATTTTCCACCATAATTTGCAAATAAATTCATTAAAAATCCTACAATGTGATTTTCTGGATTTCTTTTCTCATTTTGTCTCTCATAGTTGAAGTGTACCTATGATGAAAATTACAGGCCTCTCTCATATTTTTAAGTGGGAGAACTTGCACAGTTGGTGGCTGACTAAATATTTTTTTTTTGCCCCCCACATATATATATATATATATATATATATATATATATATATATATATATATATATATGTGTGTGTATGATATGTACCCCAAGGAAAACACACAAACATTTTCTCTCAATGTCTTTAATTATGTAAATATTAACCAAAACATCAATATTCATGTGCTTCGATCAAAAATATAACAGAATCTTAGCATGCATGTGCTCACAGCATAAAGGAAAATGCCATAGAATCAAGCTAACAGAAAGGACTTCCCATTTACAGGACAAGACTTGGCAAGACTTACAATTGGCATTATAAGCGTTCAAACCAAAGAAATATCCATTTAAAGTGCAGCAAATACAGTTTGTGTACATAAACTGCTTCAGATAGATATAAACATAATGGTACAGTAGCTCTCTGAGGTAGATGATGGACAAGCTGATCAGAGTTACTGTATTCCTCAAGCCTCCAAATTATGCTTCTGTAGGTTTCATTTCATTGCATGTGTTAAAGCCTTCCCTGACATAACGTTAGTTTGAATCTATCTGCAAAGTAATTATGAATGCATCCTTCTTCTTCTGTCAGTTTAGGGTGACACTTTATGTCAATGACAAATAATCATTTTAGGGTATGTGCATAATATTTGGATCCTTAATAGGTGACACATAGATGTCCCAATTAACAATCATTCTGTTCTAAAAATGAATTCTCAGTTAGTAAAAATAAATCATATTACAAAGGTTTCACACATTTTATCGTTGTAATGATTCAAAAATAATAATTATTAATTAATAGTAACAAAAACAGATGTGCAGATGTCCGTATGGTCCATGTAGCTTCAAATCTAAGAAATGCTAGAATGCTCAGCTACATATTACATAGACATTTGTTTCGTGCAACTTAAACAAGTCTTCATTTTACACCCTTCATTTTAGACCGATAGCAGTGACCCTTCTGAACCTCAGAACATTTACATTTATTTGTGCTTGTCACATCTTGTACAGTAAATCCTTCCAAAAAAGTTGGAGGCTTCTATAAGAAAAGTTGGAGACATGCTGAGAAGAAGAGGAGATGGAAAAAGAGGAAGACCAGGGAGTGAGCAGGAGTGGCACCGTTGGAAGTGGCAATGTTGGGGAGAGTTGTGTTGGTGCTGTTGCTGGCGCTGGTGTGGTCGGTGGAGTTTGAAACTGGAGATAAGAACCCCACTGTACGAGCCAGGAAGGTTTGGAAGGTGCTCAGTTTGGGGAATTGCATCACTGCATCTCGTGTTGGTCTGGTGGTGTTTCCAGCTGATAACACTGCTACCTGGAACCAAGAGCCACCCAGCTTACACATCAACGGACCTCCAGAATCACCCTGAACAAACAGACACGCATGTTCAACATTTGTATGATGTGGACATTCAATTTAAGGTTAAAGTCTGGACATGACAGACACTCACGTTTGGCAGTGGTGGTTGTAGAGAGGGTGCTTTTAGTGGTTTTAGGGAGGGTGCTTGTAGTGGTTTTAGGGAGGGTGGCTGTAGAGAGGGTGCTTGTAGTGGTTTTAGGGAGGGTGGTTGTAGTGGTTTTAGGGAGGGTGGCTGTAGAGAGAGTGCTTGTAGTGGTTTTAGGGAGGGTGGCTGTAGAGAGGGTGCTTGTAGTGGTTTTAGGGAGGGTGGTTGTAGTGGTTTTAGGGAGGGTGGCTGTAGAGAGGGTGCTTGTAGTGGTTTTAGGGAGGGTGGTTGTAGTGGTTTTAGGGAGGGTGGTTGTAGTGGTTTTAGGGAGGGTGGCTGTAGAGAGTGCTTGTAGTGGTTTTAGGGAGGGTGGTTGTAGTGGTTTTAGGAAGGGTGGTTGTAGTGGTTTTAGGGAGGGTGGTTGTAGAGAGGGTGCTTGTAGTGGTTTTAGGGAGGGTGCTTGTAGTGGTTTTAGGGAGTGTGGTTGTAGGGAGGGTGGTTGTAGTGGTTTTAGGGAGGGTGGTTGTAGTGGTTTTAGGGAGGGTGGCTGTAGAGAGGGTGCTTGTAGTGGTTTTAGGGAGGGTGCTTGTAGTGGTTTTAGGGAGTGTGGTTGTAGGGAGGGTGGTTGTAGTGGTTTTAGGGAGGGTGGTTGTAGTGGTTTTAGGGAGGGTGGCTGTAGAGAGGGTGCTTGTAGTGGTTTTAGGGAGGGTGGTTGTAGTGGTTTTAGGGAGGGTGGTTGTAGAGAGTGTGCTTGTAGTGGTTTTAGGGAGGGTGCTTGTAGAGAGGGTGCTTGTAGTGGTTTTAGGGAAGGTGGTTGTAGTGGTTTTAGGAATGGTGGTTGTAGAGAGGGTGGTTGTAGTGGTTTTAGCGAGGGTGGTTGTAGAGAGGATGCTTGTAGTGGTTTTAGGGAGGGTGCTTGTAGTGGTTTTAGGGAGGGTGCTTGTAGTGGTTGTAGGGAGGGTGGTTGGAGGCGGTGGCAGGCCAGCACAGCTGATTCTGAGGTCACTGTCAGTTCCAGTGGACGTGAAGGTGACAAAGCCCGGCTGGCTGCTGGTGATCTGGCTGTTGATCCAGGACTGATATTGGGACACTCTGGTGTAGACTCCTGGGGTATTAGGCTGGGCACAACCATTTCCAAAACTCACGATTCCCCCCAGGATCCAGCGGCTTCCCTGCTTGCTCACCAGCGGACCACCTGAATCCCCCTTTAAGAAGAGAAACATTTAGGAGAGAAATCTTTGCAGGAGATTAAAGATTAAATCTGACAGGAGTCCTTCCCTCCAGCACTTAACCCGGCACAGATCATGTTGTTTGTGATTGAGCCCACACCATAGTCACAGTTACACTCTCTGTTCCCCACGATTGGCACATTCACCTCCATTAGGTTTCCTGGGACAGGAAGGGAAACTAAAGAGAAACAAATACAGTAAATAAACAGCACATGTGATGAATTATGAGTGTTTGATAACTACACCAGTAGGTCTATGATTCTAAAGGACCATGTATTTGCCCATTAAAGGTACAATCAGGAGTTTAAAGTTAAACAAAGTCAAACCAAAGAACAGGTCCACTACAACTTCAAAATAAAGAACTGAAACCTGCTAACCCTCTTAAATTGACAGATCATAGACAGTGTTGCAATCTAAATTGTTAGGGAAATGTGTATGTGTGACGTAGTGAAACAGGTGTGTTCTGGGTAGTAAAAACAAAATATAGCGTGGGAATCAGTCTGAGTCTATGGTGCGAATGTAATAGTAACGCAGTCCACACTCGAGCCGAACGCTAGCAAGCAAAGTACCTTTTATGCCCGAGAATTTGTACCACTGTAAGTAATAAAACCTGAGTTCATTGCTGCAACCAACCGACGCCTCACCGTTTTGTGCTTCGGCTCTGTTAACCCGGACCACTAGACGCAAGTTACCTGCCACGAGCCAAGGGATTAGTTTGAGACCAGCTCACTCCCAACTACGGTTCAGAGCGTGGAGAGGACGAATAAAAGTAATGTTAGCATTGATCTTCTGATGGTGTTAAAGCTGTTTATGCTGTTTACATCACCTATTGAAGATTTCCATGAAATATGCTGTAAATATTTATGTTCCCAAGAAGATGAATCCTAATTTTTCAGCTGACCACTGAGTGTTTCCTTTAACCCCCTCTAATTTCTAAATTCATTATAAAATCTATCTGGGTGTAGCTACATGCACCAACAAAGACAATGAAGAAGAAGACGGATTGCAACCGAACATGGATGAAAACAATTTTAATTTTCTTTTTCAAAATCGGCTTTTGGAAATGTTTTTTTTTTAATTTATTTTTTATGAAGATAACACATTGACCTACAGGAGACACACAGTGTGATTTGGTGAGAAACTTAACTTTTAAACTTAACCAAGAAAACTCCAAGGGTGAACTTTAGTGACCTTCCCTCAAGCACCATCACCAGAACAAACTCTTTACTGCAGAGGCTCTTTGCAGCAATTTAACTTTTGTATCGTGGGGTGTTTAAAATATTGTGTGAGTAAACTCAGTTGTTGTCACCATTGTATTGAAAGAAATAAATGTAACCTAGCTGCTTTTTGACCCACCTCCGGATGCAATGTTGCCAAAGCCGGTCACCCAGGAGCTAACGCCGCTGAAGAAGGTGCTGCCTGGAGCTGCCAGGCAGACAGGAACAATGAAATCTGTGAACGTCACCGGTGAGGAGAGCTGCAGGAGGCAGATGTCGTTGTCATTAGCTATGGCGTTATAGTTAGGATTTACGATGACCTTTGTTACCGTCCGAGACACCCCATTGGGGTTGGGTCCCTGTAGACTCTGGAGACCCAGAGACACAGTCAGACTGGCTGGGATGCTAAAGACAAACAAAACAGTGCAAAGAAGTTAAGAGCAGAGCAGTTAAGCAAACACAAAAACCCCCGTCTAAGATAATCAGCCCCTTAGTGCTTACCTTGGGAAGCAGTGAGCAGCAGTCAGCACCCATTCACTGTTAATGAGGGATCCTCCACAGAAGTGTCTCCCAGATGTTTGCAGGCTGGCTTGCCAGGGCCAGTTACCCGGAGGGGCGTTCTGTCCTCCAACAATCCTGGTGTTGAGCGGAGTTATACCGCACACTGCAGAGAGACAGACAATAAGAACACAGTGAGCAATACTCCCCTCTCCCTGGATTACCACTGAGCACTGCTGGGATTATAAACTTTAACTGTTGGTTGAGGATTATGATCCTGGGATGCTCTCAGGTGTTTCTAATCCAACAGTCCTAAGTAACAGAGGAGAAACTATTCTTATTTCAGTTTAAGTCTACACATTTCATTGCTTTTACTGGGTTTGACAGCAAATACTAACAACCATGAAGATATAAACAAAACAACTAAAGTCCAACAACATGTTGACAGCCAGGTGAAAATAAAGAAGTGTGCATAAAACTGACTTACCATTTAGTTGTGACTGAGACTCTGAAAAATAGGAAACAAACACATAATCACATTTAAAACATATTTATATTTACTGATCCCTAATCTGATCTTTCGTAACCATAGAAATAAAAAAGTATAACCAAAGTCATTCAAACACAAATATTTTTTCTTTGTAATGAAGATGGTACTGTGATTATACAAGATAGAAGAGATAACATCTGATACTGTAACAGAGGCAAAATTTGATTAGATTTTTTTATGAATGTGAACTATATGGAAATTATTTATTTTTCTTTGACTAAAAACTGTCAGAGTACTTAAAGGAGCATAAACAGCAAAAAATTGCCGGTGCAACACGGATGTCTTCTACTTGATGATTTTATTTCTTAAGGTGCATAACAGTGACTAACGTTTCGATGTATAGTTACATCGAGTCACATAGAGTCCTTGGAGAGAATGGGCAATGGAGCCCTTAATAAGGATCATCAACAGGTGTGATTGTGCTCAAGAGGGGCTGTGACAATCTAAAGTTACACCCATCTCAACCAAGGTGTTACACTCAGTAATCAGTCGTTAAAGGGCAAATGCCCATAGCCAAGCCAAAAATGAATATATACAAACAAAAATATACAAATGTAAAAGATTTATACAAATGTAAAAGTTTTTTACAAAAATGTTCACAGGGCAATGGGGACTAAAAGTATATTTATCTAAATACTAGACAGTACACAGTATACAGTAACACACTTTGACATTAGAGAAAGCAAGTCAGATTAAATTCTTCATTTAAGCCTAGAGGTTCTAAAGAGCCAAGTGTATGTATCCAAAAGGCTTCCCTGCATAGGAGTTTGTTGATAATATCACCACCCCTGGATGGGGGTGTGATTTTCTCAATTCGATTCAGGGGAGCCATGATTGGCCTGCTTGTAATGCCTCGCCATGGCATAAGTTATGTTGTGGGTGCGAATAGCTGTCTTGTGTTCAGATATCCTTAATTTGAGCTGACGTTTAGTTTGACCTATATACGCCAGTCCACAAGGGCATTTTAGAAGGTACACTACATGTGTACTGTTACAATTAATAAATGAAGAGATAGAATATTTCTTGCCAGTGCGGGGATGTGAAAATTCCTTCGTATTGGTCGAATTCCAGCATTGCGCACAATTACCACATTTATAAGGCACAGTAAAATATATATATATATATATATACAATGAACTTTAATTTTATAAGGCACAGTAAAAAAATATATATATATATATATATATATATATATATATATATATATATATATATATATTTTACTGTGCCTTATAAAATTAAAGTATATATATATATATATATTTTACTGTGCCTTATAAAATTAAAGTTCATTGTGGGGTAAAAAAACAAACAGAAAAAAGCTCCAGTACAATCCCACCCAGTCTTAATTATCATTATTATAAATTAAATCTTGACTCGATACCATGAGACAAACATTAAGTATGCTGTTATTTCTTTCTGTTATTTCTGAGTGAGTGGTGTTGACATACAGTACAGTGCATGTCTTTCTCTTCCAACAGCCACATGTTTTACATACTGTCTTGTTTTCTCGTTTTAACAGATTAGCAGTGTTCCGTGCTGTCTGCTATCCAATCAAACTGGTTTGACTGACAGGGGACATTTTTCTCTCAAAGCATGTCTTTTTATTTGTGCAACTGCCACGTTGTGTTATGACAGGCAAGGGATGAATGTTTATTGACTGTGTCTGCACCGACAGACGTCTGATGATCACTGACTGACAGTTTACAACAGGACAATCCCAAAATGATGCTGTATGCTTATATTTCTACTGCAGTTACTTCTGCTCATCATACATTATTACCACTACTACTGTTATATGTCCAGTCTTTGATGATGCTTTAATAAAACAACCCAGCAGCAGAAGTTAAAGGGGCAGTCAACTCATTTTACACATGAAGTTCAGTTTACTCTATAAGACTTGCTGCCATGCAAAAAATAACTGTATAATATAAATTATAACCACACGACCACAAAACTCCCTGAACCAGTTCGAGATGCTGTAATCTGTCAAATCAACTAGGTTAAAAGTGCATACAGCAGACTTAAAAATCTCAGCTCTGTAACAACCTTAAAATGTATTAAAATCTATTGAAGGTGGAAGAGCATGCAATATACGTGTCACATCTGCTTCATCAAGATGGTCTGTCAGTCAACAGATAATTCACAGGCGTGATGTGGACTAAATTATA
The DNA here is from genome assembly GCF_004354835.1 of Perca flavescens. Taxonomy (NCBI): domain Eukaryota; kingdom Metazoa; phylum Chordata; class Actinopteri; order Perciformes; family Percidae; genus Perca; species Perca flavescens. Next base: position 23,509,405 of record NC_041345.1, on the reverse strand, counting down.
CCCACATTACACACAGTAAATATAGAATTGAATTATTAAAATGCATGTGAATTTTAAATTGGACCTCAAAGAAAAGTAAAAAGACTACAAATTAATTTCTTTGGTTGTTTTGACCTCCTAGAAACATTATAGACAGATACGATAACTTTTGGACTTTAAAAGAGTTTTAGAGAATTTACTTGACCTGGACACTCCTTAATTTGATCACTTTCATATATTTGACATCTTTTGCACCTTAAATTCTTTTAATCTACCGTGTTTCTACTGATTTTATTTTATAAATGGTCCTATTTAGTTAAATAATAAAGCACCTTGTGCTTGCCTGTGTGTCAGAAATTTGCTGTATAAATAAACTTGCCATGCCTTTTATTCATGCACACTTTGAATCATTAACGTGCACTCAGTGTGACAGGATCACAGAGATGGAGGGTTTTTGATCCCCAAGTCCTTTTTATTTACTTCAAAAGTAGTGTTTTGAATACAGGACTTGCACTCGTTTTACGTCACTACTTGCTAACTTTTAACTTCATTACAATATTTGACTTCCTCCTCAGTGTGCTTCTCAAACATGATTGGTTAAGGTGTGTGCAGTGAGGAGGATCCTTACCGTGTGTCAGGAGAGTCAGCAGAGCCACCGCACCGATCACCTTGTAGAGAGCCATAACTGTAAGTACATGCCATCAGATCTACTCCGGCATTAAATAATCTTCTTGTGCCCTCCCCCTTCCCCTCTCTCTCTATACCTCCACACAGTAACACAAACATTGTTACCTGTCAAAACACTCGCCCAACCCCTCACCACAAACCACCTGTTTAACCGCATATCAAACATGTCCTCTCTAGACTACAGTAACTACATTCACACTAGTACTCTTCTTATTATGTATTTTTATTTAATGCCATGTTATCGTTATAGTCTACCTGTACATTCACAGGAAAATGGTTTTTTTTACATTTATTTCGCATATATAGTAACTAAAAACATAAAAAATAAATGTATAAAATACAATGAATTGTTACAAATGAAATGTTCTGACTTGTGAGCTGTTATAAAAATCAGTGTTGTGAGACATTTCTCCTCTAAACTTTATTTAATATAAGGGTGTGCAAAAAAAATGTATTCAAATTTGAATCGAGATTCAAGCTCTACCCATTCGAAATCGATTCATAGAATTCAAAAAATCGATTCAAATTTTATTTCTCTCGTTTTGACACTATTGTCCTGAAATGACATTAGCTCACCATTCCCATAGATGGCGCTGCATCAAATTCACACTGATGCCTGGGCACTCTTGTCATAATAAGAAGAAGAACGAGTGCAGCGGAAGTAGTTTAGTCGGCGCAAACAGTGGCAAACCCAAGGGGGTAAGCGAGCGTCCACAAAGCGTAGCTCCTATGGAGCCATTTTGTTGCTATGAAGCCATCACCCGCCGTTAGCATCCGATTGACTGCCATAACTTTACATCTGAAGCGTTTAAAGACTCTATTTGTCCATTGTTTAAAACATGACAATGTAAAAGGCTCAATTACCTTGTACCTCACGTTATGGCTCCGTAGTAGACGTTTTTGTAAAAACAAAGATTGTGTCATAACCATGCAACTTACATTAGCTGTTTAAGTTTAATTACTAATGTTAACTAGCATTTTAGTTAGCAATAATTAGCCTGTATCTATGTTATTTCCTTACATATACCTACGCTCTCCATCTCGGCAAGATTTGGAATGAAAAGTTCTCTTGGCACAGCTAGCAGAAGACTTACAACTTTCAGACAGGTTGCTCACGTCACATCTACGAGGCTGCGCAGTAACGCTCAGAGATCACCGGAAAAGTGCTTCTAATATACTTCACTGGTCTCTGTAGAAAACAACGGCGTCACTTTGTCCACTTCCTTAACTGTCTATGGACAAACCTCACAGAAAGAATTATTCAACCTGCTCCATCCTCATTGAAGGCGAGAGTTTGGACACATTTCGGCTTTTATAACCTCGAAGGGGAAGACAGAACTTGATAGGAATCATGCTATATGCAGGCTTTGCAAAGCGAAACTTAAGTATTTTGGAAACACCACAAACTTGAGAACTCACATGGTACGCCATCACCCAGAGATTAACATTAAAGAAGTGGACGAACAACAACCTAAAGTACCTCCTCCTAACATGCCAGTCAACCAACGCACTCTCTTTCAATGCTCTAAACTTCTACTGTTGCGTCAGAGAGAGTGGTCTCAACTGCCGGAGACATCGTTACTGCACAGCGGAGCATGCTCACTCCAAAACACATAGACCAGCTTCTGTTTCTGCAAAAGAATGTACAGATTCCAGCCAGTGGTGGACTATGAACTGGTTACATACACGCGCACACACACACACACACACACACACACACACACACACACACACACACCTAAATGTGTATCCATTATGTGATTCTGACACGTCACAAAAAGTTCTGTTGAATGGACTGTAGTTGCCACAGTTCTAAAAAGAAAGGGCCTAATTTTAGGAAGTTCAACATGCCCAGTCGAGTTCACATTTCAACAGTCAACCTGGTAGCTAAAGTACTCCCTGAACCACATTTAGCAGTATTTTTTGTTTGATCTGAGTGCAGCACTTTAAAGCTAAATGTAAAAGCTCTTTTTATTTAACAATTTTATACTTGAATTAAATGTATTTGAAAGCTGGCCAAAGCTTGGCACTTTTGCAGTTTTTAATACAAAAGTTTTTATTTTTGTATGAATACATATAAAGTAATATCAAACTACATTTAATTTGTTGTGTTTCTTTTCTTTTAAATTGTATGTCTACTGCAATCACATGGGAAAAGTAACTACAAATACATACTGTGAATTGTTTTTTGAATCAAGAATCGTTTTTGAATCGAAAATTGATATTTAATCAAATCGTGAGCCTAAAAGTCGGAATCGAATCGTGACATTTTCTGAATCGTACACCCTTAATTTCATATTTATATATTTCACATTTTACAAAAATAATCAAAGATTGGTTTCTTCTTCTTCTTCTTCTTCTTCTTCTTCTTCTTCTTCTTCTTCTTCTCTTCCATTAATCATCGAACGACCCCTCAGATTTGTCTGGTGACCCTTTGGCTAATGTATGTTAAAGATATTTGTTGCGGTGCCACTGAGTTTAAAAACGCGAAAGGCGGAGGTATGTCCCTCTTTGGCTAATGTATGTTAAAGATGGAGGTGCAACATTGCGGCCATCATTTGAGCGAGTCACTCGTATGTATTTTTAATGATTCTGAATGGCAGATTCTACGCTTACGAGAATACTTTGATTAGTTGGAGGAAGTAATTACACATGAATGAGTACATATTTGTGAAAGAACAAAGGGTACTTTGCTAAGAATCGACTAAAAAAATTACACAATGGAGCTTTAAATGAAAAACCTAAATTGGCAAACTACAGTTGTAGTTTCATCAAAATTGTAATTAAGTGCAGTACTTGAGTAAATGTACTTTTTCACACCACTGGTTATTACTTTATAATTGTGCAGTGCTTTGCTTTTAAATCAACCAGTGAGACACACATGATGCTGACGGTGATGGAATGTCTTTCTGACTGATGATTTGTAAAACAGACAGAAGGAATGTGAGTTTACATATTATTCTGTAATGATTGAGATCAAACCTGTAAAAACACAGCCCGGTTTGGTCCTTTTAAATGTCAAACCAACTCATTATAGTATTTAAGAAACTACACTGTTTAGGCATGCCTGTAGTTTTCATTATTTCACAATTAAAACACCATGATAGAAGACGTACAGATATAAAGGTTAGTGTATGTGCAGGGGAGGAAAGCTTACAGAAAGTCCTCTCTAATGTGACAAAATCAATCAGTGTAAACACAACAAGAAGACATAAGGGAATAACAAGAGCAGAGAAATCATTATGACAAAAAACAATAACCAAAATGATAAAGAGAAATAAGGAAAATAAACAGTAAAATCAAAAGTGTAACATGTCCTTACAGGAAGAATTTTATTGTAAATCAAAGAGCAGCCCCACCCTCCACTAGACTTAACAAAAACCACAGGATTGAAATACTCCCACACTGATTCACAGGTCTTTGAACACAACGACTAAATCTGAATCTGAATGTTCTTTATGTTCAACGATCAGCTCACATTTTACACACATCACTGATGTAAACACACTTCTAAAGAATTCATATTTGAAGTCTTAATACAATAAGTACATGGCTACATGTGCATTGAATGTTTATTGGCTGCAGGAATAATTCCTCTGGTTCATTCCTCACAGACAGTGATTGAAAGGAATGTCATGACAGCTCATTAGTTTGTTTACATGGCATCTGTCATTCAAGTCTGACCAAACCACTGGCAATCATTCCTCATGAAGCAGATAAGCTTTCAGTTTGAGTCTTAATAAATAATACTTCAGGGTGTTTTTTTATATTTAAGATAATTACTAGATTTGAAAGAAAATGTTCAGGGGATTTAAAGGTTTGTAAACAACAGTGATGAAATATAAAGTAAAACTTGGAGAAAAGCTCAAACCTAAAAAAAAAACGACAGACAGAACCTGACTTTCAACCCTGCACACAGAAGTTATTTCTGTTTTAGTTCCTGAAGGTGACGCAGCTGATTCACCGTTGACTTCCATCTATCAACACTGACTTTCTGCAAACTGATCAAACTGCACCAGGTTTTAGAGAGGAAATGAGCCATATGTGGTTTCAGGTACAGGTTGTCATTGTTTGGGAACAAAAGGGAATCAGCAGAAACTGTCAACATCATAAAGGTCAACGTCATGGATTACTGTGCTCTCTGGGCGTGTTTCTCAAGTGAGCGCTTTTAAAAGCCTCTTTTTCAAAGCTCTGACAAGACCCAGAAGTGTCTAAAAATAGTGAATATGTCAGGCTGAGTCACAGGGACAGGACAGGAAGCATCAAAAGTAAAAAGCCCACTGTGACTCTTTTCATTTCTAACTGATTGGACTGTACTGGGACTGGAATGTTCTTGTATTTGTATCCATCCTGAGGCTTTTACGTAATCACCTTTTCACGGAGCTGCTTGCAGTGAATCCCAACCAGGTGTATTTGAGTGTAGCATAACTAACAAAAAGAACATATCAGTCATGATGATGAATATATCCACATATTGAGTCAGCTGTAACACTTGAACACTTGTTGTAATTGAGTCAAGTAATGGATAATTGCATGAAATAGTTTAAGTTATTGGTTGCCAGAGGGATTCTGCCTTCGCAGGGATTCTGCTCTTTCCCCAGTTCCCATTAACTCTCTGCCTCCCCCGAACTCTCTCGCCCTCCTTGGGCCGTGTTTTGTTCCCTGGACACTTTTTACTTTTTGATCCTCTTGACTATTCCCCTTTGGTCCCTCTCCGCCTTCCCTGGGTTGACTTTTTGTTTTGTTCGGAACGTCTGGGATCCATCCCTTGGAGAGGGGGTACTGTGATGGTCATGGACATTTCTGTTGCCTGTTGTTATGTTGTATCCTGTTTTGTATATTGTTCTCTGGCAGTGTGTGTGTGTATTTCTGTTTCCTGTTTTATTTTGATAGTCTGGTTTTCTGTCTTGTCTCGTCTAGTTTTACTTCCTGTTTTTTCCCGCCTTTGTTGATTACCCTGTCTCTCCTAATGTGTTTCACCTGCTGTGTCACTTGCCCCTTGTTACCTCATTATCCAGTGTATTTAGTCCTTGTGTTTCCTTTGTCTCTTGTCAGATCGTTTTGTGTCCGTTTGCGTCTTTGCCTGTTAGTAGTGTGTGTTTGTGTCTCCCACTGTCAGCTCTCCTCAGTTTCTGTGCTCCCTGGATTCCCTTTGTTCACAAGTTCCTGGTTTTGTGTACTTCATTGTTTTTTTGGATTCCCTTTCCTTCGTGTTGGAATTGTTTTTTGCCTGCTGCAGCTCACAGGACTCCCTTGGTTTGTTTTTGTGTTTGACCAATAAATCCTCCACTTCAACCTTCTCCCGCCTGCCTGCCTCTCCGCGTTTGGGTCCTATTATTCCCTACCACCGTAACGCACATCATCTTTTCAAGAGCAAACTGGATCTGCCAGTTAAACATTCACACATGCCGTGCTCAACAATCCAAGTATGAAGCCTAAATAATTGATGATAATAATGGTTTTAATTAGGGCCCGAGCACAAAAGTGCAAGGCCCCAACGGTGCCTTGTACTGAAAGTGTGAAGGAACCTATTGTTTTTTGTCAGGTTATTATTATTTTTCAGAGTCCTTCCTCGCATTTTTGAGGGGGTTAGCATGCACGAAAACTCCAAAAAATTTGCACGCGTCACAACTGGTGAAAATTGCAAAGTTCTATAGTGATTTGTATTGGCCGTTGCCAGGGGGTTCCATAGCGCCCCTTAACGTGTGCCTTAAATTGACAAAAGTAATAAGTTAAAATACCAACTTTTGAGGGAACATAGGTCTCATCTTGAACTCCATGAATGAAATGACTCCAAAAATTTCCAAAATCTTGGTTTTCATGCAAAAATCTTCATTTTACAACACTTGTTTTTAAAATGCACGAAAACTCTAAAAATGTTGCAACCATGTGCAGAATATTAAACTCTTTCATCTGAATACACATTTAGGCTTGGGAGTGGTATGGTTGCTCTATAGCACCCCCTAATTGGTTTTAGCCCTTGGGCACATTTTTGACGGCCTCAATATATACGAAAACTCACAAAAATTGGCGTTATAATTGGCCTTAACTTGGACATAGTTGCTCCGATCTTCACCAGATTTAATACACATATTGCTCAAATCATTGCGGATCCCATTTACCTTCATTAGCTCTGCCCAACCGGAAAACGGACATTTTTAATTATACATTTTCCAGGTGTTTTATATTCTTTCAAACTCGTCCTAGGCCGTGATTTCAATCTTCTTGAATCTTTGCCAGTAGTATATGATGACCCTCATGGCGAAAAGTTATCGTGAGTCCGATCAGCACAAAAACTTGCATATAGACTTGGAGGACCCTCTTAACAAAAAGTTATCAAACGATTTTTGAGAGCTAAAACAATGTGCAAGTTATAGAGGACCAACTTCCTGTAGGTGGGTGGTGAAACAGGAACAGTTGTATCTTGAAAACGGCTATTCCGATGGACACAAAACTTAAAACAGTTGTTCCTCATGTGCCAATGAGGCTGTGTGCCAAATATGGTGTCAATCGGCTTTTAGATGGTGCCATTTTCATTTTTGTAATTAATTAGCAAATTTGCTTTATACAAAACCTACTTTTTTTAACTCCTCCTAGAGCGTGAGTCCCATCTGCACAAAAATTTACACGTAGACTCGGTGGACCCTCATGACAAAAGGTTATAAAAAGAATTTAGATAGCTAACACAATGCGGAAGTTACAGAGGACCAACTTCCTGTAGGGGGCTTTCGAAACAGGAAGTTGCATATCTTACCAAGATTTATTCCGATTGACACAAACATGACACAGTTGTTCAGCATAGGGGCTTGAGCATCCATGCCAAATTTAGAGTGAATCGGCCATTAGGTGACGCTGTTAGAATTTTGGTTATTAATTATTCACATTGCGATGTATGGGAAACATACTCTGTCTAACTCCTCCAGGGCCGTGAGTCCAACCTGCACAAAAACTTGGATAAAGACTCGGTGGACCCTTGTGACTAAAAGTTATCAAAAGAATTTTGATAGCTAATGAAATGCTTAAGTTATGGAGGACCAACTTCCTGTAGGTGGCTGTTAAAACATGAACGGTTGTATCTTGGCAAAAGTTATTCCGATTTACATTAAACTTAGAATGTGTGGTCTACATGCGATGTTGCGTCTGCCAGTACTCCCCGATGTAAGAAGCGAGGGCCTGTCATTACTGCTTGCAGCTTAAATTGTTATTCTTCTCCTGTCAGAATTCCCAGAGATGTGAGCCTTGTTGAAGGTGTCTTCTTAGAAAGAAACAATGCAGGTAAGAGAACATGTTTCTACAAATATGTACCCAGCTCTACTCTGTTACATGTAGTTATATATTTGGTATGTCCTGCTCCTCAGGTGTTGCCTATTTGGGAGCTTTCCATTCCTCTCCCAGCAGTGCTGATGATTACTCTGAGTCTCTACATGATCCGATCCTGCCTCAAGGTTGGTGGGACAGGCACGCCCACTGCTCTCTACAGAGCAAGGAGGCCTTACTCCTCGCTACAGTTTGTAAAATGTAAAATAGATCAAATGTGCTGTTTACTGGAACTTGCACTAAACATAGTAGCACGGATGTAGAGGAATATAATTAAGAAAGTAAACCTTGACCTATCAACACTAAACTCAAGTCACCATGCGGAGAATGTGACAACTTTGTGGCTCCCCCCGGTGTTAGAAACCAAGACAAACCATGCATACCTAGGACAAATCTATTCATTTTTTTTAATTCAATTTTCTGGGCTTGCACTACCATAGGAAAGTTGTCTGAGGTTATTCATGTTTTTTCAAAAACTAAATGTTATTCTATCACAATCATTATACAAATTCTATAATCATATAACATGGTACACCAAGTCTAACATTTTGTAAATTTCTACAAACTCAGTGATGACTGAAGGGAACAGTTATTTCTGTGTAATAAGCAATCATATTTTGTTCCCTCTTAAAAACAGTATTTTACATTATGCCAGTGTGAAAACACTTTTCCACAATGTACCTGAAATAGAGCAGATTTTCTTCTTTAAATATATTTAAAAAAAAACGTTTTCACTTACCTATTCATGTATAAATTACAGAGAAAGTTGTTGTGAAGCATTTGGCGTCATCTTTTTTTGACCATCTTCAATTCCTCCAGTTTGCATATAAAAGATTGAGAATGATGGAACCTTGAACTAGTTAATACAGTAGCTGAAAATGTTTTAATTATTATGATTGGATTTTATTTGGATTAAACGAAAATACTAATGTGTGGTTTATTAGTTAGGTTTATGTTCCACTATATTCCTGCTTGTCAACACACACAAGTAAAAAGTATAGAAACGTCAGCGTGGAGAGTGATGCAAATTTTTGTCTGTTTTCTCTTCAAAAGGACCGTTGTTCTTCAGAGTGTTGTGACTGCTGTCCAAACATTTCCATATGTGACCAGTGCTTCAGATTTGCGGAAATGTGTGACTGTCGCCTGCCAACCGTGCACTCATGTCGGGCCATTTCGTGCCGTTTCGTGCCCTTCTCCTTCTGTAAGTAGCCTTCAAACACTCCACACCATTACTGAGATAAGTGCACAATCAAGAGCCCTTTTCTCAACCATCAATATGTTGTTAAATCACTGTGATATTGAGCTATATAAATAAAATTGACTTGACTTGACTAGTGATGGGACAACCAACTCTTTTTTACGCGAGTCGGTTCAACCGGATGATCATTGGTTGGCCTACCGAGTTAATAGATTCGGTCACCGGTTTGCGTGCCCTTGGCAGCGGCCGGGGGGGAAGTGATCGCGCGTTTACTTCCCCCGCCCGAACCAAGACACCGTGGAAGACTCGAGCGGTTGCGGTTACATTCGGTCTCGACATACTATTTACACACTCATACTGACCAACACTAGACTCACGCACTGGCCACGGTTACATTCGGTAGCCTGGTGCGCGGTCTCCTTGTGACAGTCTAACTACCATGTATAAACATTCACTTCTAACATTTAACTTAACATAACTACCAAGATAACATGACGTGTATTTGTATGTGATGTACTTCCCCATCGATAATCTGTGAATTGCCATGAACACAATCATCTGAGATGCACCAGAAACAAGGCTTGGTTAATAACTCTAACTTGACGAGTACCAAGACACCACTTGATTACATTAGACTTGAGCGTGCCGGCCGGTTGCACGGTTACATTCAATCTCGTTCAGTAGCCTGGTGCACGGCCTAGGTAGCTCATTTCCTGATTGATTCTACCACCACCACTCCAGTGGAGGCGCTAATGAGCTAGATTACTACACACACAGTAGCAGAAGAATACCAGCTACACACAACGGCACGAATGAGGTAAAAGAAAAAAACAGGAGTGAGTCGGTTCATTAACATATGGCACTCGATTCTCCCGGTTCAGTGACACGAGTCGGGTTAATTCATCAACACTAGACGTGACTAGTTTTCAAAAGCATCAAAGTCAGATATTGGTTTAATTTAATTTAAAGTCTGCGAGGAAAATCCTTTTAGAATAGAAAAGAACTTACTTGCCTGCCAGGACAGGACATTTTTCTTTGTCCCAATGACATGCAAAGAAGACTTGAAATCAATGTATATACATTTGAAAATCTATCCTTTTCTCTCCATTTTGGTCTTTTCATCCGCACTAAACCAGTGGTTTCTACCTAAAATGGGTCTGCAAAAACACTTATGCTTCAGTCAGTTATTCAAAAATGTATGTCCTATGTCTTTTCCTAAAAAAAATTTCCTTGACCTTGATAGAAAGCGTCATGAGGTGAAGGAAAGATATGAAAGACAATTCATTAGGTCTTAGGGAAAGACAACACGGTGCTCAGAGAAGCCAACTGCACTTAGACTCGGCTACGTAATTATGCAATGGCGGATGTTATTGACGTGGGTCTGTTGGGTGAAACTATGATGTTCAGAAAATGGACTACTAAAAGCATCTGGGATACTTTGCCCTGTGTGTTGGAATTGAAATAAAATAAGGAATATAGGCTACCAGTCACAAAAGTAAAAGGAAATGGTTGCTGAGAATGTTGCTCACACTTACCCTCCTGTCCACTCACACTTATCCCCATGAATCCTAATTAGTATGATCGTATGAAAATAATTCTTAAATGTACGCAATAAACATATATTATATTTGTTTTTGTGAAAGGCCAAATGGTGCGGAATTGTGGGACGGCATTATCTCCTTTCCTTTGGTAAAGTATGGTTGAGTGTACCCTATGCTAAAGGAGATGAGAAAAGCGTTTTAGCATTTAGAGATAGATCGATATAAATATAATGGTACAGTAGCTCTCTGAGGTAGATGATGGACAAGCTGATCAGAGTTATTGTGTTCCTCAGGCCTCCAAAATATGCTTCTGTAGGTTTCATTTCATTGCATGTGTTAAAGCCTTCCCTGACATTAAGTTAGTTTGAATCTGTCTGCAAAGTAATTGCTATGGTTTTGGTGTTGTCTTAGTTTGGTAGTCTGTTTTCTGTGTTGTATTTTGCTCAGTTTCCTGTTTTATTTTGAAGTCTCTGGTTTTCTGTCTTGTCTTGTCCAATTTACTTCCTGTCTTGTGTTTCCCTCCTTTTTTGATTGCTCTGCCCAGCCTAATGTGTTTCACATGTTTCCCAGCCCTTGTGTCACCTGTCTTGTGTTATCTCATTACCCTCTGTATTTAGTCTTTGTGTTCCCCTCGTCCAGTGTCAGATCATTTTGTGTGTTTGCGTATGCCTGTCGTGTTTCCCAGTGTTTGTTCATGTCTGGTTTTTTGCTCCCTGGATTTCTTTTGTTTCATTTTTGGTATTGGTTTTTTGCCTGCTGCTACAGTCAGGACTTCCTTGGTTCATTTAGTTTTTCTACAATAAATCCTCGTCTTCGCCTTTCTCCTGCCTGCCTGCCTGCTCTCTGCATTTTGGGTCCGCCATTCCCTGCTACAACCCAACAGTAATCATAAATGCATCATTCTCTGTGTCAGTTTAGGGTGACACTTTATGTCAATGACAAATAATAATTTTAGGGCATGTGCATAATTCATTGTGTAATTTTTTGAGTTGATTGTTAACAAAAAAAACTTTGTTCTTTCACACATATGTGCTCATTCATGTGTAATTACTTCCACCAACTAATCAAGTATTCTCGTACGCGTAGAATCTGCCATTCAGAATCATTCAGAATACATACGAGCGACTCGCTCCAATGTATTCTACCATGTTGCGCCTCCATCTTTAAAATACTTTAGCCAAAGAGGGACATACTGTACCTTCGTGTTTCACGCTTTTACACTCAGTGGCGCCGTGATGAATGCCAGGGAGGGAGGGGGAGAAGATTACTCAGCGACTGCCGGCAGATTTGAAAGCCCGTTGAAGATGGAGCGCATATCTAGGACATGTAACGGAGTCGCCAAGGAAGTTAAAAAGAGAAGCAAAGCAACAAGACCAAAGTTAATATTGGAGTGGCTTTTCCAAGATGGAAAGAGCTCATAAGGTGTAAGGATTTTAAAAGGGACGACGAAGTTGCCTGCTTTCTTCTCAAAAGGTAATTTAGCCTATTTATGTAAATTCTATACTGTAGTTGCTTGGCTAGGTATAGCATGGTTGTGCATAACACTAAAACGACATATAGGATACTTTTCCTCGCGTCAATGATGAAAAAGGATTGTCTACCTTGTAACATAAACGTAATCATATGTGTCGGGATTTCCCTGGCAGACAACTCATGTCATGTGCAGTTGTAACACAGACTAATAGAGATACTAATAGAGCTAATTTCGGTTTCATTGACATTGTTCATACTGCTCAGAGAAATATATTAAAAGCACAAACCCCTGTTGCTTCTCTCCTGCACTGTAAACATTTCCTTACACTATTAATCTCGTACAATATACAGGAAAACAATAGCACTGATACTTTACTAACATTGTCTTGCATATGTTTGGAAACCTGATAGCTGATGTTAACAATGAAATGGTACCAAAATAACATGAAACTATTATTACACTGGAAGAAACTCTCAGTCGTACTTCTTGGAATAATACGGCCACCGTAGGAGTTAGAACGCGCTCGGAATGGGAGGGTCTAGAAAGTAATATTTAGTTGGTTGTCATACAATTTCACTGCTAGATGGGAGAAATTCTTACACAATGTAGCTTTAACGGATGGCACATAGATGTCCTAATTAACAATCATTCTGTTCTAAAAATGAATTCTCAGTTAGTAAAAATAAATGATTTATATATTGCAAAGGTTTCCCACATTTTATTGTTGTGGTGATTAAAAAATAATTATTATTAATTAATAATAATAAAAACAAGAACAAGAAATGCTGGAATGCTCGGCTACATATTACATAGACATTTGTTTAGTGCAACTTAAACTTCATTTTACACCCTTCATTTTAGACTGATAGCAGTTACCCTTCAGAAACCCAGAAAGAGACACTGTCTGAGTCCTTCAAAGTCAATTAATTTTAAAGTTTTCATTTAAAAAAAAATCTCCCCCTTACTCTACACGTTACATTAACGTAAAACCTCCACATCTGTCTCTACATGTTACATTAATGTAATACATCCACATCTGTCTATACACATTACATTAACCTAAAGCTTCGACATCAGTCTCTACACGTTACTTTAACGTAAAGCTTCAACATCAGTCTCTACATGTTACATTAACGTAAAAGCCTCCACATCTGTCTCTACATGTTACATTCATGTAAAGCTTTGATATCTGTCTCTACACGTTACGTTAATGTAAAGCCTCCACATCTGTCTCTACACATTACATTAATGAAAAGCCTCCACATCTGTCTCTACACATTACATTAATGTAAATCCTCCACATCTGTCTCTACATGTTACATTAACCCACATCTGTTGGACCATTATCTTTTTTACATTACAAGTAAGCCTTATACTTCATACTGTGACCTTATCACATTACCTGGTCAGTATTTTGCACAATGAAGTCATACATTAGTGTAAATGCAGCTTTGACCTAAATTGTCTCTCAGATACAAGGTTGTTTACATTAATTTGTGCTCATTACATCATGTACAGTAAATCCTTCCAAAAAAGTTTGAGGCTTCTATAAGAAAAGTTGAAGACATGCTGAGAAGACGAGGAGATGGAAAAAGAGGAAGACCAGGGGGTGAGCAGGCGTGGCCCCACCGTTGGAAGTGGCAATGTTGGGGAGAGTTGTGTTGGTGCTGTTGCTGGCGCTGGTGTTGTTGGTGGATTTTGAAGGTGGAGATAAGAACCCCACTGTACGAGCCAGGAAGGTTTGAAAGGTGCTCAGTTTGGGGAATTGCATCACTGCATCTCGTGTTTTTCTGGTGGTGTTTCCAGCTGATAACACTGCTGCCTGGAACCAAGAGTCGCCCAGCTTACACATCAACGGACCTCCAGAATCACCCTGAACAAACAGACACGCATGTTCAACATTTGTATGAAGTGGACATTCAGTCGCACCTTCCCGTGAAACTATAGAAAATAATATTCTTTTTTTTTTTTCTAGTTTCACTAAATGTGCTATAGACAATACCTTCTTATACTTTAAAGGAATGGTTTGATTTTGTGAAATGAAACTTTCTTGCTGAGAGTTAGATAAAAAGTTGGATACCTCTCTCATGTTTGTGCAGTAAATTTAATAGATAACTTAACATGTGGCCAACACGGGCACATTTACATGGATGTTGATCAATGTGCATTGTCTCTGAGGAAATAAAACTTGACAAAAAAAAAACATGAAGCTACAGCCAGGAGCCATGTTAGACTTTAGTTTGTATGGGTTAAATAAAAAGGATATAACATGTTAATCAGTAAGCATTAGAGATAGTGGTAGGTGGGATTTGTTACCATTTGACAGAGCCAGGCTAGCTATGTCCCCCTGTTTCCAGTCTTTATGCTAAGCTAAGTTAACCTACTGCTGACTGTAGCTTCATATCTACCGTACAGGCTTGAGAGTGGTATTGATCTTCTCATCGAGTTCTCAGCAAGAAAGGGAAAAAGCATCCAGAAATGCCTGTTTAAGGATCAACAAACTCCTGTTTAAAACAGAGACTTATAAAAGTATAATAATCTCCTGCTCTCATTAATCACCTTCTCCAGTGTAAAGGTTCTGGTACAAATGCTGTCACTTGATGAACCGTTCCCGCAATTTTCCACCGATGTCTGGAACTCCTGCAGAACTTGTTCCGCTGAAGTTGGGAAAAATAAGAAATTGATGCGAATTGAAACATCTGAATCAAATCCAAATGACAGGAACACAGAATAAATGGGCAACCATACTTCATTAGTGCCAAAAACAATGTACAAGGGCCTAAATGTTCAATGTAAAAAGGTGAATTGATGCAGAGGTAGCATTACCCCCTCCTTGATCGGCGTTCCAGCCAGCAGCCCAGCACGTGGAGCCCAAAGCGAAGGTCCGTCCGTTGTCAAGGCAGATGGGCTGGATGTATTTGGACAGGCTTGGTTGGGTTGACAGATGCAGCACTGCTATATTTGACCCATTCAGGTTGCTCAGAGTGATATTTGTCACATTCACTGTCACCTCAAAGGGGTTAGATCCATTCTGTTTCAACCGACCCAACACCACAGTCCATTCAGACGGTGTTTGTGAACTGTGAGAGGTAAAATGAACTAAGTAAGGACTCAAGAAAAACATCTGAATGGTTTAAAACAAGGGTTGGGCCTCTAAATACGGTTTCCTAAAGGGCAGTGCTGTTATTTTTAATCCAACATTACATTAAAGGATAAAAGCTAGCAATCTGGTTACCTTTTGTTCTTAAATTGCAAAAAAATTAAACAGAAAATTACGATCCGTGACATCGCTCCAGCTGTCTCACCTTGAGAAGCAGTCGGCGTTGCTCAACACGGAGTCAACGGCCACTAGAGTCCCGCCACACACATGACTTCCATTCCAGTGTAGGCTCGCCATCCATGGCCACACACCAGCCGTCGCCACCGAGCTTCCTCCCAAAATACTATTCAATGGGGCTTGGCCACAGACCACAGCTGGAGAAACAATCACAATCAGATTTATTGGAATTTGACTTAGTTAGTTTTGTTGTTGCTCTTGATGTACTTATACAGAAAGATGTACAGATATAAATATAAAGGTACAGAACCAGTCAAAAGTTTAGACACACTTTCCCAATGAGAAAGTATGTCCCAACTCCTTAATCTATATTTAAATTAACAAAATATATAATTTACAGGTACAGTGGATGTTTAGTGGATGTAAGAGTTATTGCACAGGGATTGTTTCTGACACTACGTGACTGGAAGTATTGGCCCGTCATAGTGACGATCTGTGTCTGGTTTTGTTTTGGCGTACAGTGTTCTGTAGCGCCTACCAGAGGACAGAGGTTGAAGCAGGGTTTATCCAATGGTTGTATAAAGAGAGGTTTGTCCAGGGTTTGATGAGCCTGAACTCATCTTTCCTGCCCGTAGGTAGACAACCACAAACAATAGAACTATATTTATCCTTAAGGGAAATTGCTGTGTATCAGTTGCAATACAAAGTGTGAACATAGCTAATACAAAATGATACACACAGAATAGTTTTGAGTTTGATGGAAAAGTGCCTTTATAAAAACATCAGTCTTGGGTTTGAATATTTCCCTCAATATAAAAATCATAAAGCTTCAATAAAGAACTGATACAGAATATATAGCCTGTGTTAAAATGTAACTACTCTAAGTACATTTACTCAAGTACTGGACTTAAGTACAGATTCAATGTACTTGTACTTTACTTGAGTATTTACATTTTCTGCTACTTTATACATGTACTCCACTAAATCTCAGAGGTAATATTGTACTTTCTACTCCACTACATTTATCTGACAGCTTTAGTTACTTTTCAGATGACAGTTTTTCACCCCTGCCTGTCCGATGAAAAACATGTATCTCCAGATGTGTTGATGTTGAATGTTTGTGATACATTGAAGGTGAATTTAAAGTGTTTCTTTATGTGTTGAGAAAATTCTCCTACTTCTTAAGCTAAATAAACTCTTTAAAAAGCTGGAAAAAGCGTCATGACAAAGCTGAAAATATGGCTGTTTTTCTGACACCATGAAAAGTTTTAAAACTTTTTAAAGATACGTGGTTCTCACATGACAGTGACGCTACAAATATGATGATCTTATAGAATATAATGCATTGTTGTAGATTAAACCATCCAACAGGAAATAAAGGAGTTAAAATGAGCCCAACCTTAAATGTCTACAGCAAAATGCAACATACACATTAATGCAGCAGTAATATTAATCCAGAAACATCAGATACTGACACGACCAGTGGCGCAAAAAGTGGGTATGCGCTATATGCGGCGCATAGGGGCGCAGCACCATGGGGGCACCAAAGCGATTGTAAAAAAATAAAAATAATTTAAAAAAAAGATTAAAAAATATCTTTTATATCTAGCTGCTTTTGTGCGTTTCTAAATCATTTCTGCATTTCCTCAATGTTACATAACATTGTAGAGGACTAACAGGCTAGAGTAGGCGCCCTATCTCATAAGTGTCCATCATAGAATGTTAACATATATTCACAAGTTTAGACAGGTAAAGGTAGGTAGCTAAATTTTACGACTGCCTTTGGAGTTTCCTATATCTGCGTCCACGTTGTCAACATAAGACATGTGGCGTTAGTGCTCCTTTTGTACCATCATTTTATTGAATTAAATATTAAACTTCACTCCTCTGAGATGGGTGTTTTTTTTTTACATTACACACAAAGCTAGCTATAGTTAGCCTGTATGCCAGCGGACATTAGAAAGGTAAACATTGCTAAGAGACTTATTAGGCGACGTGGTCACTCACTACATGGGCATTTTTTAGAGGCCCATTTACGATATAGAAGCTAAATATACAATGGAATATTTCCGTAAGGGCTTTTTACATATTGACAAATGTTGATAATAACATGTATATGCCTGTGTAAGGTGTAGAGTCATCTGACGTTGGTATCCAATATGGCACCCATGATTTGAGTTGGCCACACTCTCTAAATATAGGGCACTACTCCCTACTATGGCCACGCCAAGACCCGGACTATTGAAGGGCAGGTCTTATTTATTGTAATGAAAATACAGTACAAGAAAAAAGTGGACTACAATAATATGGTTGCCACGGGGGCAACCAGGGGTGAAGATTAGGTTGCCACTTGTCAGAATTTGGTTGCCAAAAGCAACTGTTAATGTTGAGCCCGTATTTATATATATGTATTTACATATATACCATATAATTATTTATAATTATGGTAGGCCTACAGTGGCTGATATACTTTAAAATAAATCTTTATTATTTAAAGCCCATACATGATGATGTACGACACATTTATTTTATTCATTATTGGATCAAATAGGAATTAAGTGGTATCGCACATCACTAGTGTCAACCCGGTCGCAAAATTACGAATCCCACTATGGCCACGCCAAGACCCGCCCTACAAAAGCAGCTCGATTGGTTGGGGTTTGGATAGCTGATTGGTCAGGGGATAGGACCAGCTTGGACACCTGGCCAATAGTATTGTGTGAATGCTATTGAAGGGTGGGTCTTGGCGTGGCCATAGTGGGAAAACATCTTTGCAACCCGGTCAAATGCCTAAAATATGAGTTTATCTATAGATCTACCTATTCGACTAGTTATGCTTTCATTTTCTGCTGCACCTTGTGGTGGGGAAAGACCTTGATTGAAGAATGAATTTCCCCCACTGCCTAATCTAATGAGATTTGGTCTTTTTCTATTTATTTAGTTTGAAAGGATTAGAATGTATGCAAATCAGTGGTTTTCATTCTTTAGAATTCCAGTGGTCCTAGTAGATCCCTTTGGTAGACCAATGTTAATTTAACTTTGGGTCCCTGGTGCCTACACTGAGAACCACTAGTGTGTGTGTGTGTGTGTGTGTGTGTGTGTGTGTGTGTGTGTGTGTGTGTGTGTGTGTGTGTGTGTGTGTGTGTGTGTGTTGTTGTAGTAGTAGTAGTAGTAAAAAGAGAGAATGGGAGAAGGAAGTTTGTGTGAGGTGGACCTGGTCACCACAGACCCAAATATTCTCAGCAGTTGCTACTGTCATATGCTGCACTGTCTCTTCATGTGGCACATTGTATGGGTCACTTCTTATATCATAACAAGGTAATATAATGTGTAATCAAGTGATGACTGATTAACAGTAATGTAAATGCCCTAATACCTGTTGATACTACAGCAATGCAAAGTTTACAGTTTTGCACATATCATGTGAGACTCGATTTCTCCATTTCTTTGCACAAAACTCTCCAGAAAGTGCCAATGGTTTATTTTTTTCAACCGGACGGTTGTTGGTTGGCCTACCGAGTTAATAGATTTGGTCACGGTTCGTGTGCCCTCGGCAGGGGGGGGTGATGATCACGTTTAACTTTACATAACTATCAAGATAACATTACGTGTATTTGTATATGATATAGGCCTAATACTTTCCCTTTGGTAATGTAGCATATGAATTTCCATGAACACAATTCTAAAATGCAAGAGAAATAAAGGCTTCTGCTATCGGTTGATAAGTTAAACTTGCCGAGAACCTAGACACCCGTTTGAATATAGACTCGTGCAGTAGCCTACCCTCGGTTACGGTCCTTACGGTCTCGTTCAGTAGACTGGTGCGCGGTCTCCTTGTGACAGCCTAGCCTAGCTACCATGTAGCAACATTCACTTCTCTAACATTTAACTTAACATAACTACCAAAATAACATGACATGTATTTGTATGTGATGTACTGTACTTCCCCATCGATAATGTGTGAATTGCCGTGAACACAATCCTCTAAGATGCACCAGAAACAAGGCTCGGTTAATAACTCAAACTTGCCGAGAACCAAGACACCGCTTGATTACGTTAGAGTCGAGCGGGCCGGCCGGTTGCACAGTTACATTAGACTCGAGCGGGCCAGCAGGTTGCACGGTTACATTAGACTCGAGCGGGCCAGCCGGTTGCACGGTTACATTAGAGTCGAGCGGCCGGCCGGTTGCACGGTTACATTCGGTCTCGTTCGGCATAGAGTCTAGGCATTAGGCATTAGTAGCTCATTTCCTGATTGATTCTACCACCACCACTCCAGTCCAGTGGAGGCGCTAATGAGCTAGATTACAACACACACAGTAGCAGATGAATACCAGCTACACAACGGCCAACCATTGACATATATATAATGCCAACGGCATGAATGAAGTGAAAGAAAAAAACAGGAGTGAGTCGGTTCATTGACGTATGGCACTCGATTCTCCCGGCTCAGTGACACGAGTCGGGTTAATTAACCGGCTCTTCGGTCAGTTCGTCAACACTAATTTGCTTGCGAGCTGGCCAAACAGTAGTACATACCTGCAAACTAGTCGCTTTTCGACAAAAATCGCCGTTTTGAATGGGGTCCGAGACCCGATGCTAATACGGCACCGGTGCCTTAACGACCGTTATCTACCGGAACAAATAGCAACAAGGATTTAGCTAAGCTTATTTAGGTGCCACTTAAATGCCTCCGCTTCTCTCTGATGCTCCAAAAAACGGACGTTAGAGGGAACTGAAACATTGCCGCACAGGAGTTCAGTCAACACTACACTTAGCAGCAGGTAACGTTAGCCTACCGTTAGCTAGCAGCTGGATTAAACACGGTTAAAATGTTTACAGCTAAAAGGTGTAAAGTGTGTCTGTATTTCACCGGAGATGTTTCCAACACCGGACTGTAGCTGCCGTTATCTGAAAAACACAGTCATGTTATGTTGCTCGCCTCGCCAGTCTTGTGGTGCCTTCACTGTAATTGTAAAATACCCTTTTCCCACCCAGTGGTTGTTTCACCGTTTTGTGCTTTTTTTGTGCTTTTTTGTTAGATCAACTTTTTATTGTTTTATATTTTTGAACATACAGAACAGACAAAACAATTGAACAAGGTGCTCCTTCTTTAAATATATATATATATATATATATATATATATATATATATATATATATATATATATATATATATATATATATATCTTTCGGTTCAGGCACCATTTTAAAAGTATCATATCAAGTTAATAAGAGCATTAAAATGAGAAAAAATAATGGGCAAAAAGAAATCAAGGGACATTTAAAATAGATAAAAATGTGCAATTAATTGCAAGTTAACTATGACATTAATGCGATTAATCGCGATTAAATATTTTAATCGTTTGACAGCACTAGTAAATATATAAAATGTATGTTGAAACTCATAGTGGGGTCTGTGAAGGATGACAGGCCGGGCAGCGAGGCAGCAACTCAGGCAGCACCGCCGCTGTCACGTTACTCCGGATTTCCACAGGATGCAGAACGGCTGCGCACCGGCTCCGCTGCGTGTCTGCTGCATGCTCCGCCGTCCGTCAATACCCACTACGTCCGGATTTGTTGCGGCACGGCTGCGGCCATGACTGACAGCTGTAGTCACAAGGACCCACAAGTTCTCGCGAATTCACGTAGAATAGAACCACAAAACCACAGTTTGACGCAGCCTATATTTAGTCAGTGGAAATACACACATTGACTTTAATGGAAACCTAATGACTCCGCCGGCGTTCTGGAGCCGCTACGCAGCCGTTACGCAGCTGGTGGAAATTGGAGGTTAGAGCTCCTGAACTCCGACACACAGTCGGACAAAATTTGTAAAACGGCCCATATTTGAGCTCTACATAAAAACAGCTCAGAAGTGAATTTAGTAATGAAATAGCAGACGAACAATGTATAAAATTTCTGAGATCTGCGTATACTAGATACACAAGACAAACTGGTCCCAGATCAGTGGCATATGTAAATTTTGGGGCATGACAAAGGTTCAAGGTAGAGCCAAATAAGGTACAGCCACCGAATTGACGTCAACTATTAGCTTTGTTGAGATTTGACTGTTTTCAGCAGCAGTTTCAAATTGTGAGATTTGCATAGGAAAGAGGTGTCAATGGGACTTTGAGGTTCATGTCCTTTTTACCCACCAAACTGTCGGAATTCAACTATGACAAGGTAAACTCAGTTTTGTATTCTATCACCCCTTAAAGTAAGATTTTACTACTACACTACTGTAAATATGAAAATATCTCATTTTAGGGACCGTTCAGTATTTATGGAATGGTCCACCGGAGGAAAATAGGGGAGGGTCATGTCTTTTTATTCTTTGCCCAACATTTTTTACTCTGGGAGGTGGGGGGTCACCCAACTTTTGTATTCATGAAAAGAGCAACATTTCAAAGTGGCTTGTTTGGTGCATATTTTTCCATGTAGCTCTCAGTCTCGGCCCCCCCAGCACCCTAGCAGATAGGTCTGACCACATACGTGGAGTTTGTTGGGGGCAAGAGGAGCACTGCCCTCCTGGTGGCTGAAACGGGTAATTGCATTGTTTAAAAAATGATTACGCTTGGCCTGACCAGATATTTTATAAATATTTTAAATAACACAAAACAACTAAATGGTGGTAGGTAATACACCTGATTTCATATACTGCTTTAGTAAAAAAAAATATTACCTGGCTGACGATGGGAGCAGCAGGACACAAAAAACGAAAATTACTGTTGCACTAGTCTGGACATCTTGCCATGCCAAAGGTTTCCTAAATGGCTTCTTTTGTACAGCCCTTTGTGATTTTATCTGTGAAAAGCGCTTTATAAATAAATTTTACTTACTTACTTACTTACTTACTTACTTACTTACTTACTAAATGCCATTTATATAAATTTGTTGTCACCTGTTTGGAGCTGAATGTGACACGCGTAGGCCTTGCTGGATACACCGTGACATTTTTTGTGGATCTACTGATCGCTGTGGATTACTTTTTTTTCGTGTCATTGGATTACGGCAAAATACGGATCTATTTTCGTAACGTGTTTTAACGTTTTATGGTGTGATTGCGCTGCGTTTGGAGAGCCATCTCAACAGACTGTAGGTCGAACACTGATTGTTCACTGTTACATTTTAGTTGAATTATTCCGCCACCGTATGTCTATTGCGTTCCAAGACAGCCGTGCCGCGATTGGCTATTGATTATTTTGCATGTGTGCTTTGCTGAATGGTCTCAATGTTTTATTGTTTTATTTCATGTGAATACTAGTTTACTAGAGGAGTAACTTATTATTTGAAGTAATGCAATAATGTAGGAAGTGTACTTTTAGTTTTCATGCTTATTGTGTTTCCCCAACAATGTTAGTGAGTAAATCTACTGAAATGGCCACCACACCATAACAGAGGAGTGTGATGCGTAAGATGAGAAAGCAGAGGTTAAGTCTGTATCTCATAGCTGTAAACAAACAATGGGCATCTCTACCTCTTTACCAAGAACAAACCAGTATAGAAAATAGTGATGTGTGATACCAATTAATTTCTATTTGATCCGATACCAAGTAATACCCAGGCTGGTATTGTCAATACCAATACTTTTTACATATTTTATTTGTAGTGTGATGTGAAAACTAGTTTAAAGTAAAGTAAAAAAGTAGGCTGTATGCATACCAATTCCAAATTATAGCTGCATAATGACAAGACAATAAACTACTCTCATATTATTGAATTATAAAGAAAATCTTAGAACAAACTGCTTTCTGTTAGCTTGTTGTAAGAATGCTGGGATTTCGGGGAACTCTTTAACATTAAAAAACTAAAGCCTTAACAGCGCGAATAACTTTCCCACAGTCAGTGAGCCTATCACACTATCTCCCTGTACCTGGATAACTTCTGCCGCTGCTGCCAAATGACTCACTGATTGAAGTATGTCTTGCCCTAGCACCTTGTGTCTTCTTAGCCTCGTGAGACCGTCCTGATCTCGCGAGCTCCAGTTTTCCACTCGCAGATCAGTCTGGCATCTTGAGGCAGAGAAAATTTGGAGCCGTTAGCCAAACGACCGGGCCAATCAGTGTTGGTTTTGAGGTGGGTTAGGTGGTGATAGACCGATGGTTTATCCAATCAGCTAACCAGTATTATCAGCCAGCGGTAGCCCTAATTCTGTTAGCTGCTTGCTAATGCTTTTTTTCTCTTGGATCCTTCTTTTGGAATATGGTCCGGGAACCTGAAATGGTGCCTTTTATTCCTAAATTCTCGTTACACAAATGGCAAATCTCCTTTACCGACATGTTGCTTGCATGCTGAGCTTACGAGCTATGCATTGCCTGCAGCAGCAGGGTCGGGCTTGTGGTTGTATTTTCATACGCTTCGTGGATCTGATTGGTTGATTTGGCCCGTCCATCACCAACATCGGTGATAGACAGATGGTTCATCCAATCAAATAACCTGTATTCCGCCGCTTCCCAAAAGTTCTCCAACGGAAAGTTCCCAGATGGATATGCCGAGCGAAGGCGAAGCAATCCATCTTGCGGAGTCAGGTTAGTGTCTTCTCGCCCTGGACCTCCTCCTCAGACTGACGCTATATTATATCATCATATTCACTCTTATGACTCAGATGTTTAGCAAGGTTTGTAGTGTTACCACTGTATTTCACTGTCTTTCCACACACTCCTGTGCAGACTGCAGTCTGTAGTCTTCTTCTTAGCGGGAAATTATAGAAGGGCTGCTACAGCGGCCGGCTCCGTCACAGAGCCGCAGTGCACACACAACTGACCGGCGGAAAGAGAAGTAGTTCCTTCCCTTATCCGGATATAATTAGACTTTTCTGGTGACAACAAGTTACTTATGATAACATAAACACTCACTCCAAATTACTGAGTTTAAATATCGATCTTTTTATAAGAGAATCGATACTAGAGCAGGAGACGTTGGGATCGTAAATATCGATACTTTAGTATCAATCCGCACATCACTAATAGAAAGCATCAATGAAATGTTGGGGAGGGTCATGCCTCTCTTCCTGATCATTTTGGAGGGTCATACAAAATTTATTGTCGGCGAAGTCTTTTTTGACGAAAACTCCTCCGGTGGCTCCTTAAATAAATAATGAACAGTCCCTTAAGTGGAAATGTAAGGTTAAAGTCTGGACATGACAGACACTCACGTTTGGCAGTGGTGGTTGGAGGGAGGGTGGTTGGAGGGAGGGTGGTTGGAGGCGGTGGCAGGCCAGCACAGCTGAAGCTGAGGTCACTGTCAGTTCCAGTGGACGTGAAGATGACAAAGCCCGGCTGGCTGCTGGTGATCTGGCTGTTGATCCAGGACTGATATTGGGACACTCTGGTGTAGACTCCTGGGGTATTAGGCTGGGCACAACCATTTCCAAAACTCACGATTCCCCCCAGGATCCAGCGGCTGCCCTGCTTGCTCACCAGCGGACCACCTGAATCCCCCTTTAAGAAGAGAAACATTTAGGAGAGAAATCTTTGCAGGAGATTAAATCTGACACCAACACAAGCGTAAAGATGTTTACCTGACAGGAGTCCTTCCCTCCAGCACTTAACCCGGCACAGATCATGTTGTTCGTGATTCGGCCCACACCATAGTCACAGTTACACTCTCTGTTCCCCACAATTGGCACATTCACCTCCATTAGGTTTCCTGGGGCAGGAAGGGAAACTAAAGAGAAACAAATACAGTAAATAAACAGCACATGTGATTAATTATGAGTGTTTGATTACTACACCAGTAGGTCTATGAATCTAAAGGACCATGTCTTTGCCTATTAAAGGTACAATCAGGAGTTTAAAGTTAAACAAAGTCAAACCAAAGAACAGGTCCACTACAACTTCAAAACAAAGAACTGAAACCTCAAGCTGTTTATGCTGTTTACATCACCTATTGAAGATTTCCATGAAATATGCTGTAAATATTTATGTTCCCAAAAGGATGAATCCTAATTTTTCAGCTGACCACTGAGCGTTTCCTCTCACCCCCTCTAATTTCTAAATTAATTTGAAAATCTATCTGGGAAAATTTGACCACTAGTAACACTATGTTTTTACAAGTAAATCCCTGTTTAGTTTGTACCATGTACGAGCCAAGGGACCACAAACAAAGACAATGAAAAACAAGACGGATTGCAACCAAACATGGATGAAAACAATTTGAAATGTTTTTGTTTTTTTATGAACATAACACATTGAACACATTGCTAGACCTAAGAGACACACAGTGTGATTTGGTGAGAAACCTTTAAACTTAACCAAGAAAACTACACAGGTAAGTTGACCGTTCCTCGAGCACCATCAGCAGAACAAACTCTTTACTGCAGAGGCTTTTTGCAGCAATTTATCTTTTGTATCGTGGAGTGTTTAATAAAATATTTTTAAACTTAATGATATTTCTAAAACTCTGTTTTATTGCTTTATGGTACTAATTTTAGCATTTAAATGTTTGAGTAAACTCAGTTGTTGTCACCATTGTATTGAAAGAAAGGAATGTAACCTAGCTGCTCTCTGACCCACCTCCGGATGTAATGGCGCCCCAGCCGGTCACCCAGGAGCTAACGCCGCTGAAGAAGGTGCTGCCTGGAGCTGCCAGGCAGACAGGAACAATGAAATCTGTGAACGTCACCGGTGAGGAGAGCTGCAGGAGGCAGATGTCGTTGTCAATAGCTTTGGCGTTATAGTTAGGATTTACGATGACCTTTGTTACTGTCCGAGACACCCCATTGGGGTTGGGTCCCTGTAGACTCTGGAGACCCAGAGACACAGTCAGACTGGCTGGGATGCTAAAGAGAAACAAAACAGTGCAAAGAAGTTAAGAGCAGAGCAGTTAAGCAAACACAAAAAACCCCGCCTAAGAGAATCTGCTCCTTAGTGCTTACCTTAAGAAGCAGTGAGCAGCAGTCAGCACCCATTCACTGTTAATGAGGGATCCTCCACAGAAGTGGCCCCCAGATGTTTGCAGGCTGACTTGCCAGGGCCAGTTACCCGGAGGGGCGTTCTGTCCTCCAACAATCCTGGTGTTGAGCCGAGTTATACCGCACACTGCAGAGAGACAGACAATAAGAACACAGTGAGCAATACTCCCCTCTCCCTGGATTACCACTGAGCACTGCTGGGATTATAAACTTTAACTGTTGGTTGAGGATTATGATCCTGGGATGCTTCAGGTGTTTCTAATCCAACAGTCCTAAGTAACAGAGGAGAAACTATTCTTATTTCAGTTTAAGTCTACACATTTCATTGCTTTTACTGGGTTTGACAGCAAATACTAACAACCATGAAGATATAAACAAAACAACTAAAGTCCAACAACATGTTGACAGCCAGGAGAAAGTAAAGAAGTGTGCATAAAACTGACTTACCATCTAGTTGTGAGTGAGACTCTGAAAAATAGGAAACAAACACATAATCACATTTAAAACATATTTATATTTACTGATGCCTAATATGATCATTCATAACCATAGAAATAAACAATGATCTTGATTTGATTATTTATTTATTTTATTCAATATCTAAATGTTATCCTTCATTTTCATATATATACTGTATATCTGCAAAATTTATATTAATAAGTATGTCAAAAGTATTGATAGCATGAGACCAACTAAGTATGCTGTTATTTATTTCTGTTATTTATGAGTGAGTGGTGTTGACATACAGTACAGTGCATGTCTTTTTCTTCCAACAGCCACAGGTTTTACATACTGTCTTGTTTTCTCATTTTAACAGCTTAGCAGTGTTCCGTGCTGTCTGCTGTCCCATCAAACTAGTTTGACTGCCTCCAATGTTGGCATGTTTCAAGTCAACCCACAGAGTCTAGACAGGAAACCCAGACAGGGGACATTTTTCTCTCAAACCGTGTCTTTTTATGTGTACAACTGCCACATTGTTTGATGACAGGTGTAGATTATTACATGCTAAAAATGTATAGGTGTGATACAGAAATAAATAGACCAAAATCTCCATAAGAGATTATGATTGATAGTGTTTTGTGCTCATTGCAACAGTGTTGCGCGCAGTCATAGAGGTATTGGTTAAAATAGGCGAAACACATCTGCATTCCACGAACAAAGGAAACTGATGCACAGATGGTTTAGCTTAAGCTGTAAATATAAGTTAGTTAAGGTCACAGTGGCCTCGAGAAAGGTACATTTTGAAACAACGACAAGTAGAATCAGGAACAGAATGTACCGCTTGTGTGAGCAGAAGAAGAAGCAACACAGCACAGTGGGCTCCACCCTGGCGTGTGTTGTGAGAAGATAGCAGTCCCTGTGCTGGAGAAGAAGACAACACTCCAGAGCGAGGGGGGGTATAAGAGTTTAGGGAAAGGATAGAACGGGGTTGACTCTGCGGAAGAGATGGGTGGACCGGCACCGACTATTTGTCTGTTGCTAGGGAAACTTAGTCTCTGCTTTGTGATTCCACAGATCTGTGTCTAACTCTCATGCTTGACTATTTAAAGGTTACTCGTTCCAATTTAAAACCAATTTAAGAATACGCAGGGAAGAATAATTGGAGTCAGGACAAAGTAGGAATTCCCCCTACACAGGCAAGGGGTGAATGTTTATTGACTGTGTCTGCACCGACAGACTGCTGATGATCACTGACTGACAGTTTACAACACAACAATCCCAAAATTATGCTGTATGCTTATACTTCTACTGCAGTTACTGCTGCTCATCATATTACAACTACTACTGTTATTTCTCCAGTCTCTGATGATGCTTTGATAAAACATCCCAGCAACAGAAGTTAAAGGGGCACTCAACTCATTTTACACATGAAGTTCAGTTTACTCTATAAGACTATTCAAATGGCAGTTAATAAGGCTAAATTGGGAAAAGCAGGGGGTGGCTGTGGCTCAGTGGTAGAGCGGTCACCTGCCAATTGGAAGGTTGGTGGTTTGATCCTTGGCCCTGCGGTCCCATGTCGAAGTGTCCTTGGGCAAGACACTGAACCCCAAGTTGCCCCCGATGCTGTGCATCGGAGTGTAAATGTGTGTGTGAGTGTTTATCTGATGGGCCTCGGCCACCGCATATGAATGTGTGTGAATGGTTCCTTTACTATGTAAAAGCACTTTGAGTAGTCGTTGAGACTAGAAAAGTGCTATATAAAAACAGTCCATTTACATTTACAAAAGCGACAGGGGTCGAAAATATCCCAAATGAAATACTGAAATCACCCAAACTATTTGATATTTTGCGTGATTTATTTAAAGGATGTTTTGAATGTGGCAAAATACCATCTATGTGGCTTAAATCAATTATTAATCCGATACCAAAATCCCAAAATGAAAATCCAAGGGTGCCCTTAAATTATAGAGGGATTAGTCTAATGAGCACAGTTTATAAACTGTATTCTAAAATGAGAGGCTCATGTTGTATTTAGAGAAAGAAGAGCTTTTTGTGGAAGAACAAAATGGATTCCGTAAATCAAGATCATGCTTAGATCACATTTTTGTATTGTCTACAATTATAACTAATAGAATAAGTGAAAATGAGCCAACATATTCGTGCTTTATCGATTTTCACAAAGCTTTTGATATGATCAATAGGGATCTGTTGGCATATAAGCTTATAGAGTATGGGGTAAATGGAAATTTTTATATGGCACTGAAGTCTGTTTATCACAAGCCCATAGCATGTGTAAGATTGAATGAACTCCATACCAACTGGTTTCCAACATCATCAGGGGTAAAACAGGGCGATGCTTTGTCTCCCACATTATTTGCAATTTATATAAATGATTTGGCAAAGGAAATTAAAGCATTGAATTGTGGAATAAGATGTGGAAATGAAATGATAAGTATTCTTTTGTACGTGGATGATATAGTACTACTGTCTCCATCTGAAGATAATCTGCAGCGCATGCTCTCTTATATGATGACTGGTGTAATAAATGGAGATTGTTCATCAATAGAAAGAAAACGGAAATAATTCACTTTAGAGAACCTTTAACTACTCGCAGCACTTATGAGTTTAAAATTGGGTCACACAAGCTGAACTTTGTAGACTCATAAATATCTAGGTTTTTATATTGATGAACATATGAATTTTAGAAATGGTGTTAAGGTTCTTGCTGATTCAGCACGTAGAGCTTTGGGAGGAATTATTGGTAAAAGCAGGAATCTGAAAGACATAAGTTTTCAAACGTATTCTAAATTGTTTCAAGCCTGTGTGTGCCCTATACTTGATTATATTGTGGGTGTTAGAGGACTTAGGAATATATCTAATTGTGAATTAGTGCAAAATAGTGCTATAAGATATTTTCTGGGTGTGCATAAGTATACCCCTACATTGGCGATAGTGGGAGACTAAAATAATGGGAATCATGTGAGGCTCGCTGGAAGATATGTATGGCCCAGTTATGGAAACGTCTATTAGATATGGACGCAAATAGGTTGACAAGGAAAATATTTCTCTGGGATAAACATATTCTTGGTCTTTGGTCTAACGACATATGCAAATTGTTTTGTAATTATGGTTTTGGGGATTTGTTTCTTAATAATGAAAAGCTGAATATCGGTTTGTTTAAAGAATCTGTGTTTGCTAAAGACAAAAAGCAGTGGGCTGATGATATATGGGCTAAGCCAAAATTGCGTATTTTTGTAATGATAAAACCAGAATATGGCACTGAGAATTATGTTGTATATAATTTGTCAAAAAGGCAAAGATCCTTATGCGCTCAAGTGAGATCTGGTGTTTTGCCTTTGACTATTGAAACAGGACGATATGTTAATGTAGAAGAGGAAAAACGTATTTGTCCTATGTGCTGTTTGAATGATGTAGAAAATGAGTTCCATTTTGTTTTCTATTGTCCTTTTTATCGTGAGCAGCGTGATTTTTTGTTTTGTAGGATAAAAGCAGAGATTGATTTGGTAAATATGCATGATGCTCAAAGATTGAGATGGCTGTTCACATATGAAACATATAAATTGGCTAATTATTTAGATAAAGCCTGGGAGAAGAGGAAAAAAGCTCTTTATCGAGTGTAGATGAGAACTAGTTGTTTGTGTGTGGTATGTGTGTACGTGTATATACATGTATGTATGTGTATGTCTATATATTTGTATTCATGTATTTGTTCGAAGGATTTGTATATGCAACAGGAAGATGTTTGTTGAATAAGTGAATTTGTGGTGTCTTGCAATCCCATGTGGGATGGGCCAAGATGTTTGGCATGACACAGAAATAAAATATAACTAACTAACTAACTAACTACCAAGCCTGCAAAAAATAACTGTATAATATAAATGATAAATAACCATGATGATGGCCTACACTTCAACAGTAAGTGAACGTATCACTAAATCACATCTTTCCTACATACAGTGGCACAAAAGCATTTGTTGTGATGGATGACTAACACAGATGTTCTTCTTTTCCTCAGTAAAAGTTTTGCAATCAGGGATTTAATTTTTGTACCCTGAAACCCTGCAGCACACATTCTTCTGAGCAGTGATGAAAGAAACCTATGGTGACCACAAAACTCCCTGAACCAGTTTGAGATGCTGTAATCTATCAAAAAGGTTAGTTGTCTTTGGCAGAAAAGAAATTGAGTGTCTGTGAAATCGAGTATGTTACAAGAGCATACGGCAGACTTAAAAATCTCAGCTCTGCAACAACCTTAAAACGTATTAAAACCTATTGAAGGTGGAAGAGCATGCAATATACGTGTCTCATCTGCTTCATCAAGATGGTCTGTCAGTCAACAGATAATTCACAGGCGTGATGTGGACTAAATTATACCCACATTACACACATGTCATCCATCTTAAAACTGCAGAAACGGAATTCATTTTTTGCACTAAATATATATAATTGAATTATTTAAATGCATGTGAATTTTAAAGCAGACCTCAAAGAAAATTTGTATAAAGTAAAAAGACTACTCATTAAATCCATGATTTCTATGATGATACTGTGAGGATGTGTCCGATGTTATGACTTTATAACCAGGGAGGAGGAGGAGGAGGAGAAGAAGTAGTGATTATAGCGACTGACAGACTGTAAAGTGTTCATTCAGACGGGACAAATCACTTCACTTTTATGCCCTCCAGACAAAGTTACCAATCAGGCTTAATTAAGCTACAAGTTCAGTGTAAAACAATCCAGATTTATTCCTGAAGCTCTACAAAGATACAAAGATTTAAGGTTTGAGTTTTTCTCTGCAGTGTCTCAGAGGTAAATATTGACCTTTTATTCCACTGCATCTGATAGTTGCTGCAAACTTTGCAGATGATTTTTTTGGTTATTTTGACCTCTTAGAAACATTATAGACAGACACGATAACTTTTGGACTTTAAAAGAGTTTCTACTGATTTTATTTTATAAATGGTCCTATTTAGTTATATAATAAAGCACATTGTGCTTGCCTGTGTGTCAGAAATTTGCTGTATAAATAAACTTGCCATGCCTTTTATTCATGCATACTTTGAATCATTAATGTGCACTCAGTATGACAGGATCACAGAGTTGGTGGGGTTTTGATCCCCAAGTACTTTTTATTTACTTCAAAAGTAGTATTTTGAATACCGGACTTGCACTCATTTTACTTCACTACTTACTAACTTAATTCATTACAATATTTGACTTCCTCCTCAGTGTGCTTCCACTCAGGGGATCTCAAACATGATTGGTTCAGGTGTGTGCAGTGAGGAGGGTCCTTACCGTGTGTCAGGAGAGTCAGCAGAGCCACCGCACCGATCACCTTGTAGACAGCCATAACTGTAAGTACATGCCATCAGATCTACTCTGGCATTAAATAATCTTCTTGTGCCCTCCCCCTCTCTCTCTATACCTCCCACACAGTAACACAAACTTTGTTACCTGTCAGAAGACTCGCCCAACCCCTTACCGCAAACCACCTGTATAACCGCATATCAAACATGTCCTCTCTAGGCTACAGTAACTACATTCAAACAAGCACTGTTCTTATTACGTATTTTTATTTAATGCCATGTTATAGTTATAGTCCACTTGTACATTCACAGGAAAATTTTGTTTTTTACATTTATTTCACATCTGTAGTAACTAAAAGCATAAAAAATAAATGTATAAAATGCAATGAATTGTTACAAAGGAAACTTTCTTACTTGTGAGCTCTTATAAAAATCAGCAATGGTGTCTCAGTCAAAGAGACATTTCTCCTCCAAACTATATTTATATATTTCACATTTTACTAAACAAATCAAAGATTGGAGAAAAGTCCAGAAAGTGAAAACAGATTTGTCTATCAGATCCTAGTTTCTTCTTCTTCTTCTTCTTCTTCTTCTTCTTCTTCTTCTTCTTCTTCTTCTCTTCCATTAATCATTGGACGACCCCTCAGCTTTGTCTGGTGACCCTTTGGAGTGGTCCGAGCCCTAGGTTGGGAACCACTGGACCAAACGATCTAACTGTAGATAAAGTTTTTAAAGTAGGTCCACCTGGAGCAGCTACAACAGTAACATGCTGCTCTCACATTGATGCTTCAGTATTAATATCTAATAATGTCACATAGAATCAGATATCAGTCACAGAGACACTTCACTACGTGTACTTTTACTGCATGGTGCTGAGAAAACTTCTGTACTTTTACTGCTGATACTTTAACTGCATTTTACTTTTTATATAGGACTTGGAATGAAGGACTTTTACCTGTAATAGTTGTTTTTTTTACATTACTATATCAATATTTTTACTGAAGGAAAGAAATACTTGTTCAGTCACTGTTTAAAGCACTTGATGAGTTCCAGTCAATGCGTTAGCGCTTTTGTTTATTTTACCATTAAGTGGATGGCTCAGGCTTTTTTTTTTTTATCTAAAACCACCAGCCCTCCTTTGGAGGACAACTTTATTTTTATTATAAAGCAATATATTTTATATACACAGTATGTTACATAGAGATTTAGAATTACATTCAGTGCATTAACGGTTGCCCACCGTAACCATTCACCCTGTTTTAGTGAAACCCTGGATCCATATAAGGGCAGGGGGGATTAAAGCATTTAACACATAACACAAAAAACGCGAAAAAAAACAAGGTGAACAGAACAACAGAGGGAAGTGAGACGGGACAATAACAGAACTGACAAGACGGGACAGGACAGGACAGTTGACAAACACAAGGACATATTATTAGTAATTGGGTAGAATGATCTACGATTTATATTGGGTGATCACGGTTTTCATGTTTGAAGGGAGTTGGAAAAGCATGTTATGCATCATAAGTGTGGATGGTGTTGATAGCGTGTGTACGTGTGTACGAGTAAAGTGATAACTGCAAGGGAGAGAAAAAACATGTTGAAGACAGGAACAATACTGAGTACCGGCAACAGGCAGCGCATCTCACTTGGCAACATTCCTGTATCTCTGCACAGGTTGAATGTGACCCTCGGTGATGGGCCACACACCTCCTATCTTACCTTTAGTTTTTACACTTTCCAGGTGTGTTCACACACAGTACTTTGGTTCATTTAACACAACTCACTTGTATTAATGTAGTATTTGATTTCAGATCATTTCTTTAAACATCCACTAAAACTTGATAATAAACATAATGTTTGGTTTTATTTGTGTCAGATTTACACAGCATGCGCACCTGTAAGCAATGTTCCCTTTATAAATCACAGATTACCCACAAGTGTGCGTACGTGAATCAGCATCTTATCCCACCCTATGCACGCCCATTTTTAACCATAAATAGTCAATGCAAAGCACCTCATGAATGCTGAACATCAGTATGTTAAAGGAGACTTCCGGTCGATGATTTCAACACGTAGCTCTGTTGTTTGTAAATTTTGAGTGCTGTCAGTAGCGAACAAAACGAAAACAATCGGTGCTGCTTACACATGTAAAATGTAGCACAAAGTGCTTTACAATTAAAAACAATTGACCCTCCATCACATAAATACATCCCCAGACACCTACAGACACACACACACCAACAACATCCACAGACACCGTCTCATACACACAATAAGTACAAAGTGTTAAGACGGCAAGACGAGTCCTTAGGGACCGTCTACAAACTACAACATCGAAAAGAGATACAAAAATATTTTCAAAAATAGACATATGCTTATTTTTTTAAAGTGCAAACACTACCATATTTAATCATTAAATTAATAAATATTTTTGTTTTATCTCTTTTCAGTGTTGTAATTGGTAGACAGTACCTAAGTCTTGCCGTCTCAACACTAGAACTAAACGTAGCTCAATTAACACAACTTTCATGCATTTCTTTCACACCTACTGTGTTAACTTTGAAGGAATCACTTCACATGGGTAGGCACTTGTAATGACATTTCAAACATGTTAAGAGGCTAAAAGCATGTTTAAAACTTGCCCTGTTTCAGCCTCCTGGGTGCTAACTGTAGCAGGAGGATAACACAGTTTAGGCAACACTGATTGTTTTCGTTTTTCTCACTACTGACAGCACTCCAAATTTACAAACAACAGAGCTACGTGTTGAAATCGACCAGAATTCTCCTTAATACAATAACTCCATGGCTACATGTGCACTGAACATTCACCATTAACCTCCATCTAGCAACACCGACTTTCTGCAAACTGGTCAAACTGCACCAGGTTTTAGAGAGGAAAGGCCATATCCAGATTCCAGTACAGGTTGTCATTGTTTGGGAATAAAAGGGAATCAGCAGAAACTGTCAACATCATAAAGGTCAAAGTCATGGTTTACTGTGATCTCTGGGCTGAGTCACAGGGACAGGACAGGAAGCCCACTGTGACTCTTCTCATTTCTAACTGATTGATTGGACTGTACTGGGACTGGGATATTCTTGTATCCATCCTGAAGCTTTGTACGTAATCACCTTTTCACGGAGTTGCTTGCAGTGATCCCAAAGGTGTGTTGCTGATCAACATTTTTGCACATTGATGCCATAATAAAAAAATTGCTGACAAGCACTAGCTTTGTGAGTGTTACTTTGTCTGACTCACCAAAAGTTGGGCCTACAGGTGTATCTACACTACAAACAATTGAAACCTGTTGAATGCAGACAGGATATTTCCATGTGTGACTTAAAAACCCAACTGCTGCACCAGTGATTTGGGATGAATACATATTTATTTTGTATTTTATACTTGTAATTCAAATCTGATCTGTTTTCACTTTGACATTAAAGTCCTGTTGATTAAATCTACTTTGATTCAATAATAATAACACATGAAAACCTAATTCTAAAGAGAGGGTGATACTTTTTAAAGGCCCTTTTTCTATATATATATATATATATATATATATATATATATATATATATATATATATATATGTTGCCATTAAAAATGCATCTGAGATACACTCAACATAGCTGTGAGTAATTTTGGAAGCAGATACTCACACAGTCTACATGCTCAACTTAATTATTAAGGGGATTTTTAGAGGGATTGCTTTAGGTCAAAGACGTGCTTTTTTCCAGGAACGCACATGACTTTTTCAAGAGCAAACTGGATCTTCCAGTTTAACATTCATACCTGCTGAGCTCAACAAGGAAGTTGGCTTCACTGAGAGTAATTACACATGGGACTATGGGTAAATGGGTAGGTATGCAGAAGTTAAGAGTAATGTTGGCAAACTCCACCCAGGACATGACAAATGATTAATAATAATAAAAATAGAGATAAAAGAGTAAAAGAGCCAAACATTTTCCAGAGAAGAGATGCACCTCACAGGTTATTAAAAGGCCCTACATGTGCATTACCGATCCACCATTAAAAAAACAACATAAAAACAAACACACATTAGACTGTGCTTCAGTGATGTGTACCAAAGCCGGTCTACGGAAAGCCGTTCCACTCCCTATTCAGTCCAATTGTACCGTATTTGTTTGCAGTTCCATCAGAGTTCCACTGGGGGTGATCGCGGTCCAGTGCAAAATGAATGGGACTCTATGGAGCTAGACGGCTAAATGTGTCTCTTTCGCCTGATTGCCGTTGAGAAAACTCAGATTTGATTGTAGTTTTTCAAGTTCAAGTTCAACATGGCTTATAGGTCGAAATATGAATGAACGAGAACTTATGTCCTTTTGATTTCTTACAGGGTGAGTCGTTGTTGCCCATAACACGCTCGCATTCGCATAATGAATGCTGATTGGTCAGTGAAGGACGGATTACGATCGGAGATCCAGCTTGACGGCATCCAAAGAAGAGCCTGAATGTCAGAGTGAATATTTTGGCGTGGTCTTTAAAACATCAGCAAACCTCTTTCTAGCATGTGTATTGACAGGGAGAGTCTTACCTGTTAGCTGTGTTGTTGATTTTTAGGGGTATAGCTCCATAGAGTCTCATTCATTCTGCACTGACCTGTGAGCCCCCTATATGGATCTCTGTTGGTACTGCAACCAGTCCAGAAGCCGGAAGTAAGGAGAGAGTGGAACTTCTTTCTATATTAGAAATTCTTTGTGTGTACCTAATAAACTGGCAACTGAGTGTAAATGACAACTAATACATCTGCTTATGCATTTTTGTTTTGATAAAGACAAGAATGATTTGATAACAAGACTAAAGGCGTGTTCAGACGAATTTCATACAAAGCCAATGCAAAGCGTTGAAATGTTTGAACTTGAGCAAAGAATTTGTGTGACGCTGTGGCACGACAGCCTTTGACGTCACAGAGAATGAGAAATGGAGGACCAAGTTATTGTCACCGTCTGTGGGCATCTGCAGCTCTACGACTGAACGTCAGTACTTTACAGACACAGAACAACAAAGGAGAGGGCTCGTAGAAAAGCGAGCAAAGCCATAGGACTAAATGGAAAGTTCTGAAAATATGTATTTGTTACTTGATTCCAGCTATGGGATGTACTTTACTACAAACTAGGTTAGCAACAGCCTGCTAACACAATGACAATGCTAACATGCTGACATATTGTTTGAAAAAATTAAAATATCCAGGGGCTTAAAAGGTTTATAAACAACAGTGATGAAATATAAAGTAAAACTTGGAGAAATGCTCAAATCTATAAAAAAAAATGACAGACAGAACCAGACTTTCAACCCTGCACACAGAAGTTATTTCTGTTTCAATTCCCGAAGGTGACGCAGCTGATTCACCGTTAACCTCCATCTATCAACACTAACTTTCTGCAAACTGGTCGAACTGCACCAGGTTTTAGAGAGGAAAGGCCATATCCAGATTCCAGTACACATTGTTTGGGAACAAATGGGAATCAGCAGAAACAAGACGACATCTGTGTCATAACTGATTGGACTGTACTGGGACTGGGATGTTCTTGTATCCATCCTGAAGCTTTGTACATAATCACCTTTTCACAGAGCTGCTGCTTTTTAGCAGGTATAATGTTTATATGTTCATCTTAGTTTAGCTTGTGTTTGTACTAGGACATGTTTACATGCTCTAATGTTAAAAGAAACACTTTGGGCCCTATCTTGCACTCAGCGCAATTGCCTTTGTACACCGACGCATGTATCATTCCTATTTTGCACCCGACGCACAGCGGACTTTTCCCTCAACAGACGCATGTCGGTAAATTAGGGCATGTATTTGCACTGCAGGGAGCGGTTCAGCGAAAAGAGGATGCGTGTTCCGGCGCAAACGTTCCCTGGTGCTATTTTGCAGAAAACAATTCCGCCACTTAAAGGGAATGCGAGAACACGCTCTGATAGGTTTATTGCACGTTACGCCCAAACCACACCTAGCTACTTCAGACCAACCCATTTAAGATTTGCGTCGGGCGCAAGACTCATTTATCCCGCCGGTATAATAGCAACAGCGGCCAAGATCCGCCCACAAAGCTACTTGCGTTTGTGTTTCATACTTGCGTTTCAGATCGTTAAAATTGGGCCCATAATCTTTCTCATACTGTCTATGGCTGCTGCTCCTGTATTCACCCTCTGTCTGAGGCCCTCTGTAGGAGCGTCTCTTAAAGCCCCCCTCCAGACAAAGTCCAGTCTGCTCTGATTGGCCAGCGTGTTTCCTGGAATCTCGCTTTTGCAGCTGGAGCTACTGCAAAGGAGTATATAGCAGGACTTTCAACTGTGAAAAATCACAAATAAAGGCTTCTGAACCAAATATTACACAACCGGACATGTTTCAGCAGTAATGCGACATGAAATTTGAGAGAATTTAACAACACTGGCAGCTAAAATGAAATCACTGGAGCGTTCAGAACAATCGGAAATCTGAACGTTTTAGCTCACAGGGATTTCTCTAAAATAGGTTTACCTCCTTATTTCCGACATCAAAACATTGTAGATATGACAGAAAATACGGAAAAGCATAATATGTACACTTTAATACACACAGTACAAAGTACAGCTGAGGCTGTTGGGAAAATGATTAGTTCTGCCAACATGATCTCATGGGAAGGCATATAAATAGCACGCCAAGGAAATCAATAAAATTACACGTGTCATGTCAACGTAACATGAATTCAAACAAAACATACGTAAGAAAAAACGTACATAAGTTTAGGAAGAGATCATGGTTTGGGTTTAAAATACATACTTTTGTTACGTAAATTAAGTTATGTGTATAAGGTAATTAGTCAACAAACAGTCAACGGCGACATTAAGTTTCACTCTGGACAGAAACAAACAAAACAAATGACACGCAGAATGATTTAAGAAATTGGCGTGTTATTAATACACCAGATACCAGGTATTACAGTAAGAGGTATTTGGTCATAAACAAGTATAGGACACATTCAAATGTTGACCTGCTGGTGCTAGAGGAAAAGTCTAGCGCCATTATCAGTCATGGCCATCACTCGTGCCGTGCTGCTAAAAAACTACTGCTCTAATTAGTCAATTTTATAATTTACTGGCGGACCTGTGAAGGGTAACACTGTGCTGTCAGGTCCATAATGAACAGTTATTATAATTACCAGGAAATTAAGAGTACAACCAGATAGATTTGAAAATTGACATCAATAGCTCATGAGAGGAAAAACAAGTTTACAACAAGATACTCAGTTCACTGTAAATTGAGGAGGAAGAAGCTAAAAATTCTCACAACTGAGGAGCTGGAACAATGAAAAATGCCTTAATCTGATTAATCAATAATCAACTGCAGCTAATCAATCATTCATTCATTCATCGGCTGTCATGTCAATATCCATGATGTTAGAGTGTTGTCAGTGAAATACTGACTCCATTGTAGGTTTACAACTCACAATGAGAGCATTGTGATATCATTTACTTAACCGTGCCCTCAGGTTACAGAGCCTGAGGCGCTAACTCATCCAGTAACCATGCGCTGTCAAGTGGACTTCTCAGGGTAGGTGCTTCTGGATATGTAAAGTGACATGATGGCTCAGTGATCCGTACTGTTGTCCTGGGATCATGTTTTCTGATGGGTGCAGCCACAGTCATGGAGCAACATGAAATTTGAGTCGTGAGTCTTTTGTTTTCCTGCAGCTGCTGCACACATCTTAAACACACACAACCACTGTCAAGCTACTTTTATTACACTCGGTGGGAAAAAAGAGAATTTGGGATAATTTGGGCAATTTAACCTGATGGAAGGTTAGGCTACACCTCCTCTAATTAGTATGATGGAGACTGCCAGGATGCTGAGTTCAGGGGCTCGACATGCAGTGACTGACCAACAAATGTAATTTTAGTTAAGGATGAAGCAGGTTATTATACAGTCAATAAGTTCCTTTAAGTGAGTACTTTCTATATGTAATGTAACAATGGGAAGAACATTTTTTGAATTATTATTTATTGAATTAATCTTAACTTATAATAATAAAACAGAAGAGAGGTGCCTTGGGATGCTTCATTTTTCTTCATTTACTCATTACATCATGCTTTGGGATGCTTTGAGAGGCCAAATTCCTTTTGAACACCACAGGGCCAACACCCAAAAAGGCTGATAAGTACAATGCTACATTTAGAGAGGTGTTAATTGTTGTCTAGAAGCAGGCGTATTTGCGAGCTAGCTAGCTTGTATTATGTAAACAGTGAAAGACAAGAAAATCCTCTTCCAGGTGCAAATAAAGAAAATTAGCTACTTTTTATTTTGCTCTGATTGGGATATTTAGTGTCAGTCAAATCTATCAACACTGTATGCACCTCAGCTAATCTAAACTTCATTTATAGGTGTATGAAGGTGCATTCTCTGGACTGAACCTGCTCCACCTTAATCAGGCTTTGAATACACACATAATACTTGTTAGCAGGACCGATTAGTTTTTGGTTTGGGTCTTTTGATGATACTTTCATTATAATAACTATAGAAACAACTGAGAAACCAGTCAGTTCAGCCAAAACACTCTCAATCACTTTTGTTTGTTATATAGTTTTTAAAACCACATCATTGGGAGCGAAAAGTTCCTCAATGTCTTTCTTGTGGCCATTAGAGGAACTGCAGCTAAAGAAGCTGCAGCTTGAAGATGCTATAAAGGTCATTATTATGGTTATTATTATATAAGGATCCTACACTGACAGTTCTTCAGTTGAAAATAATAAAAAATAGAATGTTAAGTTTTGGGGTTTTAACTGCACACAGCCTTTTAAATTTGACACCTTACCTAAAGTGGATTTAGGACACGTTTGTTTACCTGACATACAGTAAATGACACATACAGCCACCTTGTTGAGGATGATTAATTAAAATTAAAAATCTGTCTTTTCTTTGAACAGTGTGCCAAGTTCTAAACAGGAGCGGCAGTCAGACAAAAGGTTAATGACTCACAAGCCGTTCTACAAATGAGATCATTAAAGCTGATAACATGTTTGACATCTCAAAGAATCAAGATACTCAACATTTCTTAGAATCACGAGGACTTAAACTTGACCTATTACTGAGAAACAATGTGCACAGTCACGTTAGTAACCGACTGTTGCCTCGTCTTTATGTCTGTAGGTTCTGGCATCGGAGCTCCATTAGAAATTTCCCGTACAACCAAATGTTTAAAAGCTGCAGGCGTCAGTAAGAACCACAGATGCATGGTTTAATTTTAAAAAGTCCTTCATTTGAAAACCAGCACATGCACAATACAAAAACTCAAAAATAATAAATACACTAGTTGAGTTCTGTCTCAACAAAAACATGTTAAAGACATCTGCATGATGCCTCATTAACAAAAGTGGATTTTACTTCATCATGACGCGCTTTTCTCAGACTTAAAATATTTAAAACCAGAGAGTGTACTGTGTTACTAAATCTTGTGAGAGCAAATGTTGGATCTCGTACAGTATTGGTATTCAATATTCATATCTCATATAGTATTGGTATTGCAATCAATGTAATTAGTTTTTGACAAGTGACTGAAGTCACTGACTGTAAAAAGCAAACTGATTTTCTGGTTTGGTTATCTGGACTGTAAACAATTGCAGCACCAGCTTTATTTGTTTCCACAGCTGACATCTAAGCATGCAGCAACAATGACTGCTACACATTTACAACACAAGCTATCAGACAGGGAAAACACAAAAACATGTATAAAACATAAAGTAATAATCATCCATTACTTTTAATCTGTTCTCTAAGCGCCAGATTTGTTTAATTCCTGCAAGTACCGCAGGTCATGAGAAATTAATAATAATGGTGACATTTATTATTTTACAATGTTTCACAATGGAATTCCTTTTAAAACATTACTGAAACCACCCCAAAGAGAAGAATTTTCTGAACATCTGAGACTGAAATGAGACCTGAAACATTATCTCCCTGCACATGTATTAAGTGGTTTAGATAATATGGTTAAACTGGACTTGTCTGAAACGTTTCTGAAAGCTTGTGTTAAAGCTGGGGTAGGCAATTTTCTGGAAAAGGCACCAAAAAAACAACAGAATTTGAAAATCCAGCCCTCCTTCTGCAGCTCCCCCCTCTTTGTCCTCACACTATAGGGATAAAGCCTACCCCCCCCTCACTATCTCCACTATAGGAGATGCTGCCACAGCGCTGTGGAGATAGCAAGACTAACTTCATCCTGATGAATGTTGTTATCTAGCAACAATTCTATGAGAATTACTGTTCTGTTTTCTTTGTAAAGCCCTTTGATATGACTTACTGTGATTCTTAGTTATACAGCAGCTAACTTCAAAAACATTAGCTTAAATTAGCTGCAGCTGTGGGCCTTTGGCTATGGTTAGCAGAATGCTAAACTATTAGCGACTCTCTTTTAGACTTCTTTTTTTCCATGGGCTACATTTTCTAAAGCCTGAAAACAAAGCATAGAAGTCCAGTTTTTTTCAGAACACTTGAATTACAAAATGATGAAAGGTTATTATAGATGTTACCCAATGACACACAAAAAACGGCCTACCCCAGCTTTAAGTTGTAGAGCTGTGTGCAACGAGACCTCACTGAGCAAAAGAACGTACTGTGGATGGACGTCAACGAGTCAGATGAACAAGAGCAAACACAAAAACAGGGATAGTCACATTTTTCTACACACTGAATGTAAAGGATCAAAGTTAACAGAGTAATATAAAAGGTGTATGGACAGGGGACACACACTGGTCTTTCTACTGGAGGTGGGACAGGGGAGACTTTGTCCTATGGAGGATGATTTAGTAGGGACGGCCCCGCCGCTCCTGTCTGTGGTCACCCCTGCAAATAACACACAGATTACATCATCAGCCTCCAACCAATGAACAACAACTACAGGG
The DNA here is from genome assembly GCF_004354835.1 of Perca flavescens. Lineage (NCBI taxonomy): Eukaryota > Metazoa > Chordata > Actinopteri > Perciformes > Percidae > Perca > Perca flavescens. The sequence goes on along the minus strand of NC_041345.1, from coordinate 23,466,349 downwards.
TGAACAAGTGTGTGTGTGTGTGTGTGTGTGTGTGTGTGTGTGTGTGTGTGTGTGTGTGTGTGTGTGTGTGTGTGTGTCTGTACAGTGCAGGTTTGTTATAACAAATGTGGAACTTTCAGGTATTGACCACAAATTGCTTTTTAAATTGCTATTTTGTCAACAGAGCAAAGTTTTACCAAAGTTGAATTCGACAAAAAAAAAACTGTGTAGTAACAATTGATAACATGACTCTAAACTTCCTCCTTGATGGCAGGATCTGGCACTGTGTGCTGTGTGTTACCAGGGAATTTGGCACTGAAAAGACAGTAACTTTGGTAGATACCCACTTCTTTTGTCTGTTTTAGACCAATGTGGACAGGATGAACAATTACACCAACCAAAAACTCTTTAATTCTGCAAATGGACAAGGGACTATAAAAAACACCCATTCTTTATTATATTGTGTGTGTTGCCCAAGTATAGCTAATATGTGGGAAACACTGTATTATGTACCTTTGATGTTGAAACAATTTTAATAAAAGAGGGCCGTTTGTTTGAGTGTATCTGACCTTGCGTCCATCTTTCCAGGGCCGTATCCTCCGCGGTCGCCCCCTCGGCTCCCTCTGAAGCCCCCGCGGTCGCCACCTCGGCCCCTGAAGCCGCCCCGCTCAAACCCCCCTCTGCGCTCTCCTCCTCCAAAACCTCCTGACACCAGAACAAGCAATTTGTTGACAATGTATTACATGACAGAAAGAGTCACTTTTACTATGTTTGAAAAAAAAATCTTTGTAATTTGGGTGAAATAACACTTTAAAAAAAAACCTTCTGTTCAAGTTAACAGCATAAAAACTATACACCTCCAATAACAGACTACAATGTAAAAACTGCAAAAGTCTAACCTCTTTCCATTGGGGACATCCCACCAGCATCCTCAGGTTTTGGGGCCTTGCACTGGTTACACTCATTACGCCACGAGAAGTTCAGGTTGCCACAGTTACTGAAGAGTAACGTGCAGAAAGGATAGAAATCAATACATAACCACAAAATAAAAATGATCTTTACACTTTTGTCATGCATTCTTAATGGGCTTTGCTAGCCTGGGTAAACCCTGATGCAAATTTGAGATTTGCTCTGCAAGTCAGTCTGGCGAAGAGCCCATTCAAACCCATTTCCAATGTCCCCAAAATCGAGGCGGGTTTTACACCAATCACAACCGTTGAGGCGGGCTTTACTTTATTTGACTGGCAAAACAGTTAAAGTCCTTCTGACATTACACAATAATAAAAGTCATAATTTGTCAAGGCATCAGATAGGGTTTCAGATAGCTACAGTGAACGTGCACACACGTATTGTTTGTATCACGGTCGGTCAGTAAAGGCGCAGTCGCAACGGTAGCTGTCGTTGCCGGGAACGTACTCGTATGACAGTGCACGGACCGAAGCTTTGTGACTAGCAAGCACTTTCTTACCGCTGCTGCTACAGTATCTTTCTTCGACATGCGCTGCAGAAACAAGCACCCGGCTCCCTCAATTTGAGGCACCAAGTGCCAAACGGCTTCCCGTCAACACCCTTTTCCTCTTGTCCTCTATTCATGCCAAGCGCCATTTGTTTTAACTACTTTCTCAACTAAAGCTGCCTGTATCTACATGCTCTATTTTTTTTAGCCGTGTTACCACGGAGACCACACTGGCACCGCACGCTTACATTTCGGGCAAAGACCCGCCCTACTTTGCATCTGATTGGCTAGAACTCGTTTCATTGGTAGGTGGAATTTCGATGATTGGTTAAATCCAGCGCATCAAAACAAATCACATGTGGACTTTTTAATTTATTTATTTTTCTAGTCATACGCCAGAAATCGGGCACCAGGCCCGAGTACTTAACCCCCCCCCCTTAAACATTTTCTCATCGAATCTACACGATTCACGTAGGTCACTTATTTTGGTTTCAAAATGGCGAATTTCGCCAAAAAGTGAGTGATTTTCATGTCTGGTAAAAATAAAATGTTTCATAGCACAGAGACGGCACTGGTGAAAATTACTAACGACCTTCTAACTGCTGCAGACAAAGGACTTGTCTCCATTCTTGTTCTACTAGATCTTAGTGCTGCATTTGACACTATTGACCATAGTATCCTGTTACAGAGACTGGAACACTTAGTTGGCATTAAAGGAATTGCACTAAGCTGGTTTAAGTCCTATTTCTCTGAACGATCCCAGTTTGTTAATGTTAATGATAAACCCTCCAAGCACGCTAAAGTTAGCCATGGCGTTCCTCAAGGCTCAGTGCTTGGACCAATTCTATTTTCCTTATATATGCTTCCTCTAGGTAATATTATTAGGAAACACTCGATTAACTATCACTGTTACGCAGACGATACCCAATTATATCTGTCAATTAAGCCAGATGAAAGTGGTCAGTTAGCAAGACTTCAAACGTGTATTGAGGATATAAAATCCTGGATGACCCACAATTTCCTGATGTTAAACTCAGACAAAACTGAAGTTATTGTGATAGGACCAACACACCGCCGAACCGTTTTCGAAAGATATAGTTACTCTGGATGGTATTACCCTGGCCTCCAGCACTGCTGTCAGAAATCTAGGAGTTATTTTTGATCAGGATATATCCTTCAACGCCCACTTAAAACAAACCTCAAGAATAGCCTTTTTCCATCTTCGTAACATTGCCAAAATTAGGAATATCCTGTCTCAAAACGATGCTGAAAAACTAGTCCATGCATTCGTTACTTCTAGACTAGATTACTGCAATTCCTTATTATCAGGTTGCCCAAATAAGTCCATTAAGACTCTCCAACTGATCCAGAATGCTGCAGCACGTGTTCTGACGAGAACTAAGAGAAGAGATCATATTTCTCCTGTATTAGCTTCTCTGCATTGGCTTCCAGTGAAATATAGGATTGAATTTAAAATCCTCCTCCTGACTTACAAAGCTCTAAATGGTCAAGCACCATCATACTTAGAAGAGCTCATAGTACCTTATTGTCCCACTAGAGCACTGCGCTCCCAGAATGCGGGGCTACTTATGGTTCCTAGAGTCTCTGGAAGTAGACTGGGGGCCAGGGCCTTCAGCTATCAGGCTCCAGTATTATGGAACCAGCTCCCAGTCGGGGTTCGAGAGGCAGACACCGTTACCACATTTAAGAGTAAACTGAAAACCCTCCTCTTTGATAAAGCTTATAGTTAGGGACGAGGAGTTGAAGCGTCCACCTAACCCGGCCCACTGCTTCTCCTCGTAGTCATCAGTTTTTCTATACTGTATAATTAATAATCGAGCGAGAGTAGAGGGAGGCAGGCCAGTACAGCCCGATCCGGTTGGGGGAGTTCTAGCCCGACCAGGCACCTCTCTTTAACCTGCCTCTCTTAAGTTATGCTATTACAATTCTAGACTGCCGGGAGGCTGTTTCCTCCCTAAGACACACTGAGCTGCTCTCTCATCTCTACTTGTTACTTTTGTATGCATCCTGTCCCAGAAATGCTTGTTACTAATCTAGCTCTGGGGAGTTTACTCCCCGGAGTCCTTATGTTTCTTCTTCGCAGAGCTATGCTCTGCGATTCTCTGCATTTCCCGGCTGCATCCTGCTGCGTCCTGCTGCATCCGCAGCCTCCACCCGTGCTCTGCAGCGCCCACGTTACATCCCGCAACGCCCTGCTGTGATGTTCATACGCACAGAGTAGTCAGGATCCGGTATAGGAGACTGCACTACTCAGTATGACACGATGTGCCCTGCTATGACATGAACTTCCACGATAACCTTCAAGTCAATGTGACTTCTAATGTGACTGTTATCACCACTGTTCATCACGCCCCAAATCGCCCGTCAGACACCGCCTACCAAGAGTCTGGGTCTGCCGAGGTTTCTTCCTAAAAGGGAGTTTTTTCTTGCCACTGTCGCAATAGCCACTGCTAATGCTTGCTCTTGAGGGAATTACTGTAATTGTTGGGGTTTTGGAATTTATAGAGTGTGGTCTAGACCTACTCTATCTGTAAAGTGTCTCGAGATAACTTTTGTTATGATTTGATACTATAAATAAAATTGAATTGAATTGAAATTGAATTATCCACATCCCTCATGAAGAGATAAATCCTGAACTTACGGGTTCGAACACTTCCAGTCTCCGGCTCTCTGTTGTGCTCCTCCTCCACCGCCCCCATTGCCCCCGTTGCCTCCATTGCCTCCGTTGCCTCCATTGCCTCCATTGCCTCCTGGGAAACCTCCACCTCGACCCCCTCCGAATCCACCACGACCCATTGGCCCTACACAGAGCACAGAACCAAACCAGGAGATCTTCTGTCAGTGTAACAGTGAAGGCTTCCCAGCCATGATCAGGTGTTCATTCCCTCGCAGGTGTAAAAATCAATGTAGAAATAGCAATTGGAAAACGTTTTATCAAAGATTGTGACTTAAAACTTCTGCTGGAAAATGGACTTTGTGGTGAGACTTCTTTGTCAAAGTCTGTTTCCAAGGTCATGAATGAACTTTTAATCATTACTGTTAAGACAACATGAACGAGAAGTCCTTAAAGTTCTTAAAAAATGACGACTGGGCAAACTTCATCTGCTGAGGAACCTCAGCAGATGAAGTTTGCCCAGTCGTCATTTTTTGATATGATGGAAAGCTACTGAGCAGCTCAAAACGAACCTGGTGGTGAGATTGTTTTGCAATTTCAATCTTAATTTGTCTTAAATGAAACAGGACTTATAAAAAAAAAAAAACATCATACTGCTAACTTAAAAAAGAAATCTAATTTTAATCTAATAAAAACAGACTCGCCTCCTCGTCCTCCTCGGCCTCCCCTCATGCCACCTCGGCCTCCGAAGTCGGCTCTGCGGGTGGCAAAAGACACCTTGATAGGATTTCCATTGAAGTCCTTACCTGTTAATGAAAAACAGACAGACGTCATCCTTAAGACATCTGAGTCAAGAAATCGACATGCTTTAAATCCCAAAATGGATGAAAGACAAGCACAGAATTGAAGCTATAGTGCGTGGTCTGTCTCCCCCATGAGGAATTCTAAGTAAAGACAACAAAATTGTCGGTGTGTCCACATGATACAATCCTTCTGTGACCGCGCACCACCCCCCACCCTTCCTCCACGCAGTTGCTAGTAGCCAAGGAGGACATGGAGGATTAAAAAAACATGATGGAATCTTCATAAGAGGTAGTTATCTTCACTCGAGTTTCTGTGCGGGAAAGTCGCCGAACGACACAATCTTCTGAACATACAGTAGCCATACTGAGAATTCCAGAGAGAGTTGTGTGGAGCTGATAGTCTTAATTAGCTTTGTAGCAACTCATTTGGCAACAGCTTGTATGTAACGGACATTCACTAATATCAAAAAGTTACGCACTAAAGCTTTAAACACAATACAAGACAAACAGAAAGATCAAGACAGTTACAACAGATTCCAATCAGTTTCTAAGGTGGAAAAAAAAAGTATTGAAACCGCCGAATAATAATAAAGATTTCAACCCACTCTTGCTGCACAGTCCACTTCTCTGCGGTCTATCTCTAGACTCCCTATGTTCCACATTCTCATATTAAAACCAAAGTACTGCTGAATACACTTCCTCCATTACATTCCTAACTGCAACCTTATTGAAAATATAATGCTGCCCTGTCTGACTTATCGAAGCGGTCAAGGACTAAACATTAAAAGTTATGAGTCACCATCAAACCAGTCGATGGCAGCCTTAGCTGAGGGGGGGTCATCAAAGGACACAGTGGCCTCCCCCTTCAGCTTCCCTGTCTCTCGGTCTGTGTACAGGTTGATCATGGGAAGGCCAGTCTTCTTGTTGATCTAAGAGCATAAACGAGATAGGGACAATGCAGTGATTTAATTAGGTCATATGACCTAATATCTAGAGACAAAAACAATAATAATCTAGTTTCAAAAAGGTGTCAAATTTGAGCTGACATGAACTGTCATGTATGTGATTGTATAAAATCAAAATTTCAAAAGTTTAAAATTTTACATCAAGTTTTGAAGTTGAATTTGATCAGTTTCAAGCTTTCTGAGACACGACATTCACACACCAAGTTAAAAAAGCAATCAAACACACATTGCACTAATTCATCAGCCTCCTTTTCAGTAATGATTAAATCTGTACTTGTTAGCGTTTCCCACTTTCCTGGAAGCAGTCTCATAGTCTCATTCAGGGGTCCTTAACGTATTTTTAGGCCAAGGACCCCTTAGCTGAAAGAGAGACAGAGCTGGGACCCCCCAACTGTATATTGTATTAAACTGAGCTGCATATTAAACTGGGTGGATGGATGGACATTCATACCTTATATTTTAATGCAAAACATACATGGGGAAGGCACCGTGTTTCATGTTAATGTATATTTCCAGACATTTTAATCAAAGAAAGAAATTCATAAAATTAGCAAACAATAACTTGGCGGCCCCCCTGGAGTAACTCTGAGGACCCCCTATTGAAGATCTCTGGTCTAATTAATTGTGCTGTCACAATTTGAGCTTTTATGCTAAGAATTTTTATTTTTATTCTATTCTTCAAATTTGTCCAAAGCCAACATCAAATGTTGATAAAACGTTTCTAATTTTGAAATGACATAATTCCAACTGATCCCAGGAACAAGGCTCCAATATCATTTATGCCACTGAAGGACCACCCTACCTCCTTCTACTGTACAGTCTGTCACTACACTTTTACGATAACATACACTACCTTAATGATCCCAATCTGCTTAAAAAAGTCTGCCACTGATTCAACAGTGTAGTCGTCTCCCAGGCCTTGCACGAAGATAGTGTTATTGTCAGAGTTATCCTGGTCTTGCACTGTTGGAAAATAACAGGTAGAGATGTTCAGAAAATCAACAAGAGGCGAACAGGGAATAGGGAACAGGGAACAGGACAGATGTCACATAAGATGGTGAGAGATGTGAGGATGGTTCTATAATATCCGGTGTGGAGTGGAAAAACAACAAAACTTACTGAAGCTGGGTCCTCCATGTCCATGTCCCGGCTCTCTTGGTCCTTGAGAGGGCAAAACAACTGAAATTAATTGTGGAAATGAATAAATGATAAACTACATAAACAACTCACACAGTGTAACTTCTCTCCTTGTTCCCATCAAAACAGTAAGTATTAAGCTTCTAGCCACTTGGTATGTAGATCTATTCTCTAAAAGGAGCTTACCATGGACAGCCTGTACAGCATAATTTGTCATAAATAAAACAAACTTTTTACCACCCTGTCTTTCAACAGTGTCATTATTTCATACCATCTTTCAAGATTACCACTTGCACGCAGAGAAAGTATCTGATGTTATCTTGAAGTCTCACAAACAAGTGCCCAAAACAAGATTGTGCACATTATAGAAATACTGCCTTCAAGTTGATTTTGTGCATCGGAATAACCACCATACCTGTCACAGCATATCATTTTAATTGGTTGGGTTGTTTGTTGCGTAAACACAGCCTTGTGAATTGAATTGAATTTGATATTTAAAACAACCCAAACCTTTGTGTTGATGCGTTTCTTGACAAACTATGAGCAATTTCCTTTCACACAGACATTACCAACTTTTGTAACCAAGTCCAACATATTGCAACACAATGCCCTTATTGAGTGTAGACCTTAAACTGACACGGTCGTTTGTCATTCTCTCATTTATTCCTTTGTCTACCATATTTTTTACACAGCTTCACAAAGGATTCTTGGAAATTGCCCCCAACATACATCTTCAGAGTAAGAACACCATGTTCGTCATTCAAAGAAGGATTTCAAAGCGCTTTGTTATTTAGTACAACAGTTACACACACTTTACCCATTCAGAAAACCAACTTCCAAAGTTGAAGTTTTCAGGGGTCAACTGAAACACCTTAAGACATTCTTTGGTGTGTAAAGTCCTGTCACCTTTTAGAAGATGGACTGAAGTCTGCGTCATTGGCAGCTTGATTTACCAGAGTATGTGAAACTAAGATGTTCCTTCTTTAAAACAAACTTGTATTGTTTTAAGAATTGTATTAAGAAGCCAAAGCCAAACCCCTTCCATCAACACAACTTTTGAACCACTTCAAATCTGACAAGAAGTGACCGTGAAACCAGGTGAACACGAACAGAGGTTACCAAGCTGATAACTGACGTTTTATAAGTAAATTGACCAAACTTGGCACAACTGGTGGATGACTCGTTATGGTTTATGAAAAAAAACTCCCTTTCAAAAGCTTCCACACCTTTGTCATGATAGCGCCATGTCACCATGACTAATGTGTTCAGGTATCAGTGTCAACAGCAAAACTAAGATTTCAAGTCTCAATCTCACTTGAGACAGTGATTGGTAAATGTATTTCATGTAGAATCAACTGTACATAAAGTATACAAATGATGAGATGCTTTCTAATTATTTTGTATGGATTATTTTTTTCAAATCAACAATTTATATATCTCTTGATTACAATGGCATGTTTCACCCATAATTTGCATGCTTTACACTGCAACTACAAAACTAGAGTTGTTGCTGTAAAGTGTTTTTACTCTTACAAGCAGTATGTCTTTATTTCTGTGTGTTATTATGTTGTAGCTTTGTATTGTTGTTTTGTCCGATTCATATTATTATTTAAAGTAAGATCATCTTAAGTGGGGGGTCCTAGAGACCTACAGAAAGTGGTGGACCCTCGGATCAGAAGGTGCAGAAGCACAGCTAGTAGGATTATGAACAATCTGCACCACCCAAGCAATAAACTATTCCAGCTCCTACACTCAGATAAACTCTTCTGTAGCCCACACAGAGTCAGAGAAACCATCTTTTCTCAGACCAGGACAATGAACTCTGACCTCTGGATATCCTCGGCCACACATTGACCTTTGTGAAGCCTTTGAACATTTGCATATATGCACTTGAGCGTGTACATTTCATGGCATACTTTGCCTCACAACTGTGACATACTGTGTCTACAGCTCACATTTTATACATTGAGCAAACTGCTCAGCCCACCTAGACACGTGGCTAATATGAACATATTTTATACTAAATTAAATGTAGCATTTTATAGTTGAATTTTTATTATTATTTTTTCTAATTACTATTCACTACACATATTGTTGGTGTATGCAACAAATCAAAAACCTCTTAATCAACTTCGTTAGTGCAATTTAAAATTCCAACTGCACAGAATTTGTTTCCAATACTGGACCCTGCTGCACTTCAACTACATAATAATTATTATTACATAATCCATGTAGTATAGGCTTATTTATACTAGGACTCTTCCACTTAATTCCAGATTAGAATAGCAAGTGCCATCTGTGGGATCTGGGAGAGACACTTTTTGTTCTATTGTCCATTATATCACATTCTCAGACACATGCTTCTCCTTCAAATGTCTGCAGAATGTCAGAATTTTTTTTTGAGGTCTGAGGAATGCAGACCTCAGTACCAGTTTACAGACCTACCTCAGTATTTTGTTAGATGCTTACCAACAGTGTGGGAGGGCGTGTTAAATGTGCCTCTTTGATAGCTGTAATTTCCAAGCAGTAGGATTGTGTGTATTTGCTTTGACATTGTTTGTTGCACTTAGTTTGACATGAATTTCGGTGTATTATATTTGTTCTTTTGCTCTTTTTTTTGTTATTGATCTTGTTTGTTAGGTTTTTAGTGTATTGGAAGCCCATGTGGGCTGGGCTCCTTTTGGTGCAAGACACTTTGAAAAATAAATTACTACTACTGCTACTACTACTACTACTACTACTATAGTATATTACTTAAATATTGGAATTAAAACATACAAAATCCACTGCCTCTGGTAAACATTGTATTTTTGATGGTGAAACACATCGTGTTATCACCATTAACATAACTATTGTAGATGTCACTGGCACTAATGCACCTGCATCCACTCTGCTGCTTTATAATAATAAAAATTAATACATCAATAAAAGCAACTTCAAGCTAGATAATGTAAATGCCAAGTATCTCTCTGTCCCCACCACAGACCTGAGAGTGAGCCTAAAGTTCACCTAAACAATAGAAGAAGTCCAAGCTTTAATACCACCTTTATCTATTGTTTCAAATGAATTACCAAATTCCTGAGAAACCAAACTTTCCTTCCATTTACAGCACGTGTACCATATCAAGTTACTGGTGCTTGACGAAGTTCCACAGTTGTGCAATGAAACCAGTTTTTATCATTAAACTCTCATCTCTTAAAAAAAAAAAAAAATAAAACTTCCTTCTGTTGATTTGACACACTACCCCATCAAACAGTGAAGGTTTCCATCAGATCCAAACACCATCAATATTCCAAGGCCAACATAGAGCAGAGGAGGAAGAACTTAATGTAAAGCTATAATGTGACATTTACCTCCCTCTGCTGGACACTTTCATTCACAGAGTATGAGTACACTCACAGTGCCTGAGATTATTATCCACACCTAAGCACACTGAGGGTTCTTACCTGCGAAGCTGTGCTATGGAAAACATTAGGCATCACACTACCTTGCGTAGCATATTGCTTAGGTGAAATAACATAAAAGTCAAGTTTTACAACCCCTGTCATATTTATGTTTTTTTTAACATCAGTATGCTACGCATATTCTGTTCATGTGTTTATCTTTCTGTATAAATCAGATTAGTAGTATAAATTGTACATCTCCAAGTACTTCGATTACCTCAAAAACCACACACCTGCTTCATGCTTTAAGTGTAGTGATCTTCCCTCCTTTTACCTTTGACTCCTCAAACTCAACAAACCTTTTTGCTCAAGTGTTTTTTTTTTGTTGTCACTTACCACCAAACTTATTGAATCCTCCACGATCGCCCATTCTGATGAGGAGGAAGAGAGAAACGACACGCATTGAAGGCTGGTGCTGACAGCGATTGCTCTCAACGGGTTGTGGGTAACCTTCACTCTCACAGTCTCTCACTTAAACCCACCCCTCTTCAGTTGGCATTTGTCCTACTGGACCCCCCACTTAACCTTGTCCGGGGTCTCTTGAATATACCTTGAGGACAAGAGGCCAGTTTAAAGACCTTGTCATTCTATGTTCACAAGCAGCTGACATTTGCCAGTTTTACCCTGAAGTCCTATCAAGTCTTTAAGTGACTTGTATGCACCCATTTTATTTCATCATATAACTTGGTTTTGTAACAATTAACCAACCCAAACATTAACACTGTTAACCCCTGAATGGGTGTTGGGTGTTTTTTTTCTTCATTTTCAATCATTATTTCCTCTACCTACAAGAATACTATTAACTGTCTGTAGACTTCCCCCTTTTTGCAATTTCCCAAATAATGGCTTAAGAGCAGAAAACCAGCCTGGAGAGAAGGTAAAAGCCTAGGAGAAGATTCAAAGATTGATTAAAGCAGAGTATGACACAGTGGGGGCTGGTAGGGAAGGTGGTGGTAACAGGTAAGAAAGGCAGGGAATGGTAATGTATTGTAGTGTAGTGTGTCTGTGCAGCATGTGTAAAGACCACAGCTTACGTGCCATTTTTGCAAGTTGTTGCAGACAAAAAGACACTCAGGAGCAGGAAGAACACCATATTGGCTTTGGACTTCAGAGTGTCAAAGCTTACGGGCCAACTTCCAATATGTAGAGGAAAAATCTAAAATATCAAATTAATTGTTTTTTGTGTTGTGGGCAAATTTGTCTTTCTTAGAATTATACGTCTGCAGTTAGTTTACACTTAAACACCTAACAGTTTGTGCCTTTTATAAACATTACAGACATTTCATTATACCAAGATGTCACAGCTAGTGTGGTAGGACACAAGCACTAGTCACTTCTTTTTTACTCACACTTACATGTTCCTCCATTCTCAAATCTTAAACCAAGATCACTCAAAAAACATTTAATCTCATCAATACGTAAATATAAAAATATGTCATGATTTACCTGTGCTTTTGTTGAACAACACAGGAGGATATCAGCCGAAATCTACCTAATTTCGTGACATGGAATTCTATTCTATTAGTGCCCAGTGTCATAGGCCTACTTAAAGGAATCTGTGATGACGCATTGGGGATTGAGTTCCAGATATTGTAATGGTGGGGAAGGAAATCGAGATATAGTCTGTGATAGGTAACACAATGTACAATGAAATGGCAAATTAATTTGTCAATGAGTAACAAGAAAGTACATGAAATATAGTGCAACCTCTATAACAAAAACATCAACTTACCATACCAGTTTCTGCTTCATAGCTTCACTGTTGTTGTAAAAAAAAAGTGATTTGATTCTGTTCTGTACTTTATAAACTTATAAAAGCCATAACTTATATTTTTATAACATTTATATCTTTCTTAAGTTTGCCCAGAAAATGCAGTTTAGAGAGCAGTGACAAACTACTTTGCTAATTGAAAAGTAGCTTGTGTTGCATTTCTGGGCTACATACAAACAGCCACCACAAATTCATTCTCAACCTGTTTTCAATGCTAGTTTTCCCCTTTTTGTGTTTAACAGAACTTCCTCCAAGCAAAAGAATTGTAGATTTAAAAAGGTACATTGAGTTTCCTATTTCTGTTTATAACCTGGCTTTCGTGTAATGCGGAGTCGAGTGTGATCATACCATAATTTCTGTAATAATGATGGAAAGTTTGGGACCAGAAATGTTGTCCTTTTAAAAACTCTGAACATGAAAACAGTTTGGATATCCCACTGGTAGTGGAATAGTCTACACAGAGTCTGCTGTACAAATTCTTTGTGTTTATAGTCACGTAAAAAAGAAAAGGCAACAAGACATAACATAGATTTTATATCGGTTCAGGCACCGCCAATGTTTTAAAAGTATCAATTTAGCACCAGTATTGGAAGAAGAAAAAAAAATGATACCCAACCCTAATCTCAAAGGGTTCAGAGTCCATTCCAACCTGTACTTAGAGATATCCACTTGTGATCAGATCACTCAGGACAGATTATAAAACCAGTTGAAAATGAAGCCAGACAAACAAACCTAAATCTGTTAGCCACGGTCAGCCAGACCCAACACAGCAATTTATCTTGGTTCATGTTGTAGCACTTTCATTCAAGGATCCATCATTAACGAGTCACTGGCATGTTCATTGCAACTTCACACAAGTGCCTTCTTGCTTTTGGTGGTAATGGTTATAACGTAGACTTTAAAAATATGTTTTCTGACCAGCATTCAGCCACAAGGACCTTAAATCCAAACCCGTTTGATAGGATGTCAACTCTGAAATTTCACCCAGTTTACAAGCTCAACTCGTCATTATAATATACCTGTTTGTCGGCAACCATGTTTTGAACATGTACAATTTTCTTTTGTGAGCTCTGGGCATTTTATGTTTTCTGATCAAACACATCAGAGGTGTTTTACAAAATTCTGTCGTTGAAATTAATCGTTAATTTTATTAAATTTATAGCGAACCGAAAAAAAAACAATCCCAACATGAGTAACTGAAGGTTGTGCTTTACACACAGTTAGATTTTTTCCCGAATTAAAATGTATAACAGGGGAGCACAGTTCATTGCATGAACAGCACAATTATTTTCTTTTCGTTACACTATATATATTTTATTGTAAAAATGTTCAGACTGATCTCAATTCTTATGCCATTTTGGCATGTTATCAAGACGCATAAGCGTGTTTATCAATGTGTGACTTTTTGCCGTAGCGAGTAGTATGAAAGGACGTAAGTCCGCGGAGGGTGGTTGGGGTGGTGGATGGGTGAAACACAGGACTTTCACCTAGAAGAGGGATCACGTGTGGCGTTTTTCAACCATTGTTTTTTTTTTGTTAAGCCTTCCCCAATGTTTCTTTCCAGTTTGTTTTCCTAAGCGTGTGACGTTGGTCACCGTCATGTTTTTGTCGTTTTTTGGGTTAATAAATACATACCATGGCGGCGCCACGTGGTATGTATGTTTACATCTGCTGTATACAGTGTAGACATACACGTGGATAGCTCAAAATGCGTACAGATAACACACCATTTGGCTTCAGGAAAGTGGCATGTATGTCTACGCAAAGTCATGATGCCATGTTGAAATGTTAGTATTAATAGACAGAATTCAGATATTGATTTCTATCATAACCACAGCATCGCAGCAATGATTGGTTTGTGTTAGGTGGTTGGATCGATACCATACCACCAAAACTAAGCCCTGTTCTGAGTTTTTAGAAGCAATATTAGTAATAAAAAAAAAATTGATCTGTCTAATGTTAGATCACGCTCTGGGAAGATAAACACTCTTCTTAGTGCATGCACTCTCCGTGTGCATGTGTGCAGCGAACACCGTGCTAGTTCAGAGAATTCACACAATTAACATATTTGTCATTTAAATGCTCTTGTGTTTTAACATGCATTTGTTTAAGTAATTAACAGAGTACAAAGAAATGCCATCTGAATGAAAATGTATTGACACATTGCTTCTCCGTCTGTCAGAGTACAGTAGCAGCTAATAAGAAGTATCAAGATCGATATTAGTAATTCTTGCCCTGGTATAATTTGGTAATAGATCAGAAACGATTTTATTATATTATTTTAGTTATTTCCCAGAGTTGCAGCACAGGACTTTAACTGTATCTGTCCTCAGTTTAACTCAGGGAGATGCTATGAAACACAGATTAACTTTTAATCAGGTATGTTTTTACCTAAGAGAGTACATGTATGGCACACAGATCTGAGAACAAACCAAGATCCTTGCAGTTGTCACTGCAAACTGAAAACATAGCAACTGCTTTGTGGCAATTTAAGAATCCCTAAGACTCAATTTCCTCAAAAGTAAGTGGCAGGGAAAATTTGACACAGCACCTCTCAGTTGCTTTAGCATGTAGCAACAACAGCACTGGAACAGCACTCTCTCTTCTATTTTATATTCCTTGACATAGTTCCACATGTAACCCCAGGAGAGGAAACATTTACATGCATCACTGTAGATTCAGTGTGCTTTCATGAGTCCAGGAGACCTACTACACTAGACAGGACTGACAACATGGGCACTGGATGATTTTTTAAACACTCACCCCATGCCTCCTCTTCCTCTTGGACCACCTCGGCCACCTCGGTCAAAACCGCGATCATATCCGCCACCACCACGACCTCCAAATCCACCCCCACGTCCCCTGCCACCGCGGCCATCCTGACCTCCGTAACCTCCATCGGGACCAGGGTACCCTCCACCTCCTCCTCCGCCTCCGCTCATCGGTGGGCTTTCGTCTCCATATCCTGAGAGAGTTGAGACAATCAGATCTCAACAGATTGACCCGTTTGAGTGCACTTCACACACTCTAAATGTCAACACTATATTATAAAAACAAAATGTTTGATTTATTTGTATCCAATTCACTCTAGAAAACTTTGTGGCTATGGGACACTGTGGACATGTGGAGGTGAATGGAATTTGTGCTCAAACTACTGAAAAAATGAAATTTGAAAAACCCAAAAGCAATGTGTTTTTCCAAAAACAATAACCCACAGATCTCACTGTAAACCGTTTTCTTTGGAACTACTTTTCTACTAAAAGAAACTGTCCCTATAAAAGCTGTTAGAGAGGTCCGTGGACGATTCCTGAGCAGTAAAATGTGTGTGTCATGTCAAACTTTGTCCCCTGTTGAATTCATGTTAACTTTATTTCACTTGAAAAAAAAAAAAAATTAATATAAACTCATCCCTTACCTCCACCTTGACCATACTGGCTCTGCTGACTGTAGCTCTGCGGAGGGGGCGAGTTGTAGCTCGGAGGCTGGTTGTAGTGACCTCCTCCGTGTTGGGATGATTGTTGGTGGCTGCCGCTGCCCCCATAGCCACCAGTCTGACCTCCACTGCTGCCATAACCACCTCCACTCTGTCCACTGCTCGGTGGCTGGTTGTAGCCAGAGGCCTGTGGGTTACCTTCATAGCTGTTGAAGGTTGGGAGAAAAGAGGCATTAAAAAGCAAAAAAACACCTCCACCAAGGTTACATAACTGTGGCACCAAAGCTTGCTGGAGTAGAAACTTAAACTGGTGGTTACCAAACTTTTCTTAAACCACAAGACACCTGCATAGTGATTGTTTAAGCTCTATTTACAATGATCAATCTTTCTATCAGTTTCACAGAGATATCAGACTATTGTGGACCTGGAAACTTACATGTCAGAAAGGATGTTTTGACTGTGAGCCGTCTTAGCTGCAGCCTAACTGCATATTTAACAGGGTTTTTAATATGGTGATATATATGCTTAACCCAGGATGAAGAGGATGCTTAAAAGCAGAAACTTCCTGCACAAACGTGGCTAAAGTTTGTAAAAATAGAGTAGAGATGCAAAAGCTGA
The DNA here is from genome assembly GCF_004354835.1 of Perca flavescens. NCBI lineage: Eukaryota > Metazoa > Chordata > Actinopteri > Perciformes > Percidae > Perca > Perca flavescens. The sequence goes on along the minus strand of NC_041345.1, from coordinate 23,450,109 downwards.
TGGTGTCATACCCTGCGGAGGATGAAGAAGGAGGCTGCTGCTGGCTGTACCCAGAGAAGGATGACTGCTGGTTGTAGCTCATGTTGGAGGGCGGGTTGCTGTTATAGCCTCCAGGGCTATAGGACTGATTATAACCACCACCACCACCCTGGTTAGAGGGTGGAGAATTGTATCCTACAGGGAGAACAGAGGAGAAGTTAAAGTTAAAGGGTGATAGAATGATTATATAGGGTATTTCACACTGTTCCTTATGGTATCCTAATAGGGTATGTAACACTGATGGGCTGAAAATAGCCTGGTTGATATTTTACTGGCCCTTGCATCCCTGTGTTTTGGCCCTATTTCTAACAAGAGATTTTCTTCCAAATATGGTATGCTCATGAATATTTAGATGGTTGAGCGAATCCCCATACACACACATTGGAGACGAGACAGTAGGTCTCATATTTCAGACACTGCAACGTTTCATTACCAAATTCACTTCTGAGACTTTTTTATGCGAGAAATCAACTATATAAAGCTGAAGTTTTACAAAAAATTGATGGCTAATTGTAAATTTGGTAAGACGTGTCGGACTTTAGGAGCTCCACACAGTCTGACGAGAAAGCAGCAGAATGCTGGGCTCCATACCCAGGGCAAAGTCACCATTTATGGATTATTGCACTACCGGGGCTCTGCGGAGCTGGGCAGCTGCCGGCATAGCTATAATATATTTACAGTATGAATTTCGTCACAGCACTTATATCACAGCTCCCCCAAGGTCTTACAAAGCTAACAGTTGTGTCCGATTTCAAATTAAGGCGTTTTTGTGAACGTGAGGGGTCTTGTTAGGAGGAGCAGCTAGCTAGCTATGTGTTCCATTCAATACAATGGGAAAAGATCGCGGTTAGCTAGCTACACTTTCGGCATAACTATAGTATATTTACAGTTTGAATTTCGTCACGCCACTTATATTACAAGTTCCACAACTTATATTATGCTCCACATATTTGGAACAAACTCCCAGAAACCTGTAGGTCCGCTGCAACTCTCAGTTCTTTTAAATCTAAGCTAAAGACCTATCTTTTTGATGTTACTTTTCTTTAAATAATTTATTTTATTAACTTTAATTTTTTATACTGCACTGTAACTTTTATTCTTATACTGCACTATCAATTTTATTCTTGTCTTTTAATGTTTTTAAATTTGTTTATTAATGTTTTTAAATTGTTTTTAATTGTTTTCTAACTGCTCTTTAATGTTTTATGTAAAGCACTTTGAATTGCCCTGTTGCTGAAATGTGCTATACAAATAAAGCTGCCTTGCCTTGCCTTATAAAGCTAACAGTTGTGTCCGATTTCAATTTAATGCATTTTGTGAATATAAGAGCTGCTAGTGCCCCTTCAATCCAATGGGTAAAGACAGCGGCTAGCTAGCTACACTTTTGGCATAACTATAGTATATTTACACTTTGAATTTTGTCACGGCATGTATATCACAGCTACCAAAAAGGTCTTACAAAGCTTAGCTAACACTTGTCCGATTTCAATTTAATGCATTTTTGCAACCCAGGCAGCACCGGCCGCTGAACTCCGACACACATTACAATTAGCCATCAATTTTCATAAAACGGCCCATATTTGAGCTTTACATAGTTGATTTCTTGCATAAAAAAAGTTTCACAAGTGAATTTTGTAATGGAATAGCAGAGATCTGCGCGACCTAGATTCAGAAGACTACCTGATCTCAGGTCAGTTGTGTAGCCTATGTAAATGTTTGGGTGTGACAAAGAATAGAGACTAGAGCCAAATTATGAGGAGCCACCGAGTTGACATCAACTCGATGGCTTGTTGAGATTTGCCCGTTTTCAGAGGCAGTTTCAAATTGTGAGATTTGCAGAGGAAAGAGGTGTCAATGGGATTTTGAGGTTCTATGTATGTCCTATTTACCCACCAAACTGTCATTTTTCAACTATAATCGGTTTTGCATTCTATCACCCCTTTAAACTACACCACAATATGTGACTGCTAAAATGTGTGGTTTTGGAGAGTCTTCCTCTACCTGACTGGGATTGACCATAGCTGCCAAATCCTCCCTGGCTGTAAGAGCCGGGGCTGCTGTCAGAGCTCTGGTTGTAGCCCCCGTAGCCCTGCTGGCTGTAGCTCTGTCCAGAAGACTGACCATAGCCCTGGTTAGCACCACCACCTCCACTACCTCCACCTCCACCATAGGACCCATAGCTGCAAGAGGTTAAAAAAAAAAAAAAAAAAACACACACACACACATCAAACATTAACACAGTGATTAAAAACTGTAATTCAATGATAGTAGGCATTTTTCCATAATTTTCCAAGTATATACAGATGAGATTTCCTAAATTATTTTGTTAATTTCAGGGTTTCCTCATAATTTTCTTGGTTTAACACACATTTACAACCTGATTCTCATGTCCCAAAAAATGATATGTGTTTCTAGTATAGGTAATATATAGGGGTGGGAATCACCAGAGGTACCACGATACGATATTATCACGATACTTAGGTCACGATACGATATTATTGCGATTTTAAACATATTGCGATATTCTGCAATATATTGCAATTTATTACCTTTTTTCCAACTTCATTATTATGTCCCCAAAGGAAAACTTTGTCAACATCTGTTTGTTCATCTCACATGAATTTTATTGCTGTAAAATGTGACTGTCAAGCTGACTAACTAACCAGCACTTTAATGAACATGTTATAAATGTTGTATACACCTGGCAAACTGAACTGTTTGCATTTTTAATTAAGGTGGACTAGACTGTAATACCAACAGGTATGCACTGCTGTGCTACTACAGGTATTTTTTACAATTAAAATGAGTACAAAAACGGCGCGACGGAGTCACGTACCTTGGTTCCGGTGTTTTTAGCAATGACAAAATCCTTCATTTTCCACAACGTTGTAAGGACGCAGGTCTTTGCACATGAAGTAGGCGATGGCTTGAGTTATTTTCTTAGCTCGCTCTGAATTGGGAGGTAGCTTTGTCAAGCTAAGTGTGTCCAGTGTTGGTTGGTTTTTTGGCGGAGCTGGTTTAGCATTAGCTTTACCGTCCTCGGCTAACGCTAACTCTGGATGGTGGCGTGTGAGATGAGCCCTCATGTTTGTGGTATTCCCTGAGTATTTTATTTGCATACGACACTCCTTGCAAATCCCATGTCTCATATCCATCTCAGTTGTCCCCTCCTTGTTAAAAAATCCGAAAAAAGTCCAAACACTTGATTTAAACGCAGATGGTGCATTTCTGATTTCTTTCTCTGACGCTGCCATGTTTATTTTATCTACATCCGCCTGCACGCTGACAGTCACCCCGCTGACCTCACCAGAAAACAAACAGCGCCATCTGGTGGACTGAATAAGCAATTGATTTTATTATTATACTACCAAAAAGTTAAATTCTGATGTGCAATTTAAATAATAAAAGATCGATACTTGGCGCCTTTGTATCGATACAGTATTGCCACGAGAAATATCGCGATACTATGCTGTATCGATTTTTTCCCCCACCCCTAGTAATATATGTAGATTATATAGAGTATGATCAATTTAAAAACTAAATAAATCTGGTCCCGACCCCAAGGTTCTAGTTTATGATTGAGACATTACTTACCCCTGGCCAGATGTTTGGGAATAATCTATGGAATAAAGAACATTGAGTGTTATCAAAACAAAAGATTTTAACAGTATAGATCTGATAGTACTGATCCAAATGCTACGAAGCATCTTTCACATTTGAATCTCCCCTCAATAACAGTACATTTTAAAGATAGTACAAATAAATCAGTGTGATGCTGGTTTCTGTTTGGCAAATATGGGCTGCAGTCTAACCTAACAGAAATAATATAATAATGCCAGTTATTAAAATAATAGCATTATCTTCCAACACATAAATACAGTGAGATGAAAAATGAACCAGCAGTGTAATAAAGTAGCTGAAACCATTAGAATATTTGATTTGTTAGACAAGCGGCTTTTTAAAACATGCCGTTTGTTGTGGGGGTTTTTTTATTAATAAGAAAAAGACATGTATTAAGTGTAAACAAACATCTAACAAGTGTTGGAAAGTACCAAAGTACATTTACTTAAGGTAGGCTACTACTTGTAATTTACTTGAGAATTTTCATTTTCTGCTACTTTATACATTTACTCCACTACATCTCAGGAGGTTAACATTGTACTTTTTACTCCACTACATTTGTCTGACAGTTTAGTTACTTTACAAACATATGATGATCTTCTAGAATATGATGCATTGCTCTACAGCAGCAAATGCAACACACACATTAATGCAACAGTAATATTAATCCAGAAACATCATATATAAATAGTAACACTGACAGGGAACATTTTACTGCACAATGATAATACTTTCATACATTTACTTAAGTAACGTTAAGGATTTGTACTTGTAGTGGGGTATTTTCAGTGTGGTATTAGTACTTTTATTGTAGTAGCTAAAGGATCTGAGCTTTTTTTTTTTTTTTTTTTTATTGCAAAATATTTCTGTTACAATTTGTCAAAACAAATAGATTGAACTTGTAGTACACAACTCATTTCGTTACAGAACATGTTTTCATAAAAAATAAGAAACATAACAAAGAAAAAGAATAAAAATAATAACAAAAAGGTACATAGCCAGAGTATCAGACATTAAATATCAGTTAAATTAATTATAAAATTAAATCAGATAAGCATTGCATACATTTTGATGTTGATTTACCCTCTAATCCAGAAATACAATCTATATAATTTTTTAAGTCAAGTTTAAAGACATTGAAAAATTTCGATTTATGAATAAAGAATTTTCCAAGCAAAATTATTAAGTTGACTATATATTGTACAGAGGAGTTGGAGTCAGAAAAGTAAAACAAGATATCAAAATTAGATAAATGTATGTTTGAGCCAAGTTGTCCATTAATGAAACCTTGTATATCTATATGTATGAGCTATGTGAACAGCTATAGAATAAATGGTCTATTGTTTTTGTTTCCATAAAGCAAAAGCTGCATTTTTCGTCTACGGTAGGGATAAATTTAGAGATAATCTTGTTAAAGGGGTAAAAAAGGTGAAGAATTTTAAATTGTATTTCTTTTACTTTGTTTGTAATTAAAAACCTATGTGGGTTACTCCATGCTCTATTCCAGTTAATATTTTCATATAAGGGGGCCCATTTGTATCTGGAGGCAGAGATAGATTTTGCACAGAAAAAAATAAGATGATGATGATGATCTTGGCCGCCCTCTGAAACTGGGTCAGTGCATGGCCAGTGGCACAGCATAGGTCTTCCATGGGCACAAGGGAAATAGCTTGCTAAAAGCAAGGAGCCTGTTAAGCTAAATGGTACCTAGCTTTACGGTTACAACACATAGCTAGTTATGTCAGTGTTAGTTAGCCTTCTTCCGATCGGAGAAGCGATGTGGTGATGTCCTTTGATATTCTAACCGAGTGATCTAAAAATAAAAACGTCTTTAAGCAGTGACGTTAATTTAAACATATCATTAGCAGCTAGCTCACGTTATAACCAACATTTAACACTAACCGGCGTCTTGTCACTAGCTAACGTTAACGTTACAAACGTTAGCTTGTTAACCTTCACTGTTAAAACATCGATAACGTTATTTACCTAAGCACAGAAGGGAAAGGTTTTCTTACCGTTAGACGCCATTTCGACGAACGAGAAACAGCCTAACCTTCAATACAGCCAAAGAAACAGTGTGTTGTTAACCGAACCTAGGAGGAGGAGGGTGACCGAGAGATGAATATTGATGATGTGGTTTCCCTTTCACAGTCCAACCCTGCAGTTCCTCTTGCGGCTGCAGGGGGCGAGCAGCAGCATCAAGCAAACAAATAATAAATAGTATAATTTAATATGTATTTATTTATAATATAAAAAATGATATTACTAGGCAAAGCAAATGTATTTATATGGCACAATTCTATCGATCTATCGATCTATTCATCTATCCATCTATCCATCTATCATCTATTAATATATAATATATATATATATATATATATATATATATATATATATATATATATATATATATAAGTAATTGAAAATAAACTAAAAAAGGTATTGAAAAAGTAGCCTATATGTACTCTTTATGCAGAATCACCACTGTCAGTGTTACACACTTATATTATTGGATTATTATTATTTTATTGTTATTGATGCATTAACATTGAAACATTTATCTTGTTTATTATACATGCTTTATAATATACTATTGGTTACTTTATTCAATGGCAATGCATCATATTTTATAATCTGATCATTTTTATGTTCAATCTTAATCTGAGTAACTAACTAGTTATTATATCTGGTAATTTTCCTCTGTAATATGGTGGAGCAGAAGTATTAAGTAACAGAAAATTGATCTACTCAAGGACAGTTTGTGTACCTCAAAATTGTAACAAAGTACATTAGTAAATGTACTTTTATTGTTAAATGTTATTTTCCACCACTGTTAATGAGTACCTATATATAGATTTTCCAATAAGAAAAAACAATGCAGTCTTCCAGAATGACAATGTTTTGAGGGTATGACTGATTAACAGACACTTCAAAAGTAAACTTGGACTCATTTATAATGTGTATGTTTGAATGGTGTAAATTCACACTGCAGCTTTGTTGTTTTCTTGTCACCATGACAGCAAAGTTTCCACAGATGCAGCCTGACTTATCTGGTAAGTAACAACACAGCAGACGATGAAGGTATCATAATTGATTCACCTAATTTCTTTATTGTGCTCTTTATTTTTTTGCTCTGTTAGATATTTCAAAACGGATTTCATTTTGACTTTCAAATGTTGCATTCGAAGACAGCCACTGATCTCTGTGATTTGATTTCTATTGATTCATATCTGTAAAGCTTTGATTATAGATATATTATATGTCAGCATTTCACTCAGTTGTCAATGACTGAGTGCAACATATTTAGAGAATATGGTAAGATTAAAGACACCACCTTTGTGCTTAACTTAAGATTGATCACAGAAACAGGTGTATGTCAGTGAATTAACTGAATCTTTTTAAGATAGTACTGTGCAAAAGTCTTAGGCAGGTATGAAAAAATGCTGTAAACTATAATAAAATAAAAATATAAATAATGATTGTTTATTTGTATCAATTTACAAAATGCAAAGTGAGCGAACAAAAGAAAAATCTAAATCACATCAATATTTGGTGTTACTACCCTTTGCCTTCAAACCAGCATAAATTCTTATAGGTACTTGCAAAAAGTCAGGGATTTTGTAGGACTGTAGTCAGGTGTATGATCAATCAATTATAGTATATAGGTAGTTATACTGCATCAGCAAGGTCTCTCCCAGACACATTTTTCAAAGCAGACTGGTGTTTCAAGATGTGCTGTTCAAGGTCTTTTGAAAAAGCACAAAGACACGGGCAACGTTGAGGATCGTAGACGCAGTGGTTGGCCAAGGAAACTTAGCGCAGCAGCTGAAAAACACATCGAAATCGAAATTGGGAGATGTCCAGCAGTGCCATCGGCTCAGAACTGGCAGAAACCAGTGGGAACCCGGTAAACCCATCTACTGTCCGGAGAAGTCTGTCCAGAAGTGGTCTTCATGGAAGAGTTGCAGCCAAAAAGCCATACCCCCGACATTGAAACAAGGCCAAGCAACTCAACTATACACGAAAACATAGGAACTGTTGAGTCAAAAATTGAAATATTTGGCTGTAGCATAAGGCAGGTTGTTCGCCAAAGGGTTGTAGAGCGGTGCAATAATGAGTGTCTGCAGGCAACAGTGAACCATGGTGGAGGTTCCTTGCAAGTTTGGGTCTACATTTCTGCAAATGGAATTGGAGATTTGGCCAGGTTTATAACATGAGATAACATGAAGAGAGTGGTTAGTTCTCCAAGATGTTTGGAACAACCTACCAGCTGAGTTCCTTCAAAAACTTTGTGCAAGTGTACCTAGAAGAATTGATGCTGTCTTGAAGGCAAAAGGTGGTCACACCAAATATTGATTTGATTTAGATTTATCTTCTGTTCATTCACTGCATTTTGTTAATTGATGAAAATAAACTATTAACACTTCCATCTTTGAAAGCATTCTTAGTTTACAGCATTTTTATATTTATAATGTATCTCTCTCGCTCTCTCTCTCTCTCTCAAGAGATTCAAGTAGGAACTGTGCACCCATTTCCTTCTCTACTGTATTAGAGACCATAGTAGAACATTTTTAGAGTCTATGATTCAGACAAGCAAATAAACCCTCAGAAGCTTTGGCCGAGATGAACAGTCTGATGAATGGTGACCAGAGGTTGGCCCATCATGGTTGGCAGTGTCGAGGGAAAGCAAAGAACTCCAGATCAAGGCATCTGCATCAGAGCACCCTAAACTTGGGTGACACAGCACCCTGCTACACCACCACCCACAACCAGGTGCAGCCCACTGTTAATAACTGACAGATGAATACATTTTCAGTAGTCTTTTCATCATTTTGTGTCTTCATGTTTGTCAGAGTTATTCTGGAAGGTCGGCTGACGGACATCCTCTGATCTTCCATCTGAGAGATCCCAGCTTCCCCTCACAGCATCGGACCCAGCTGGATCTTAGTAACATCTCCACACCGCTGCAGTGTCCGCTGCAGTCACACACTAAAAACGTGCACAGGCCCAAACACATCACGCCGGTAAGGTTACAGTGAAATGCAAAACTGCATCATCAGGAATACATCACAATCACTCCAGGCATACCTTTTATGCATCTTTATGGTTTCTGACAGCTTTGGGGTTGTTTGAAGGTGGTATTTAGGTTCTTTCTATAACTAAATATTTTATATGATTCTATAAGACATTTTATAATCTGATTATTTCTGATTTTGTGGCATTTTTAAAAAATGTATTTGTCTTTTGTTGTTTGTCTGTAATACATTGTTGTTGTTGGTGCCTAGCTTAGCCAGGACACTCTTGAAATTATATTTATATTTTAATATGATTAAATAAATGTTAAATATTGGCTCTGGTGCTCCATGCTGCAAACAATATATGCATCAATGTGCCAGGATGAAGAAGACTGCTAGCTAGTAAACATGGATATGAACAATAAAGTTACACCAAAAACGAAGTATAGTGATGACAAATAAGACCAGCATTGTCATCCCTGTATCAGTCTTTCTATTTGTTAGCTCTAGTGGTCAGAGAAGTGGCTTTCTCTTATTTAATTGTTTATGTATAAAGACCATTGGGTTGTTGTGTTTCTATGGACCTTTAAATATCTTGGCTTAATTCATCACAATCAGTTCATTCAGTAAATAAAACCCATTTTTTAAGAGACACAACACCTTTGGTCCCTCACACCCTTCTGTGCCTCCGTCTTGCTCCAGAGAACCGACCCAAAGGTGGAAAACTGGGCTCGTTATCGCAGTGGCCAGGCCGTCAGAGAGATAACCAACCCACAGGATCCATCTGATTTTCGGACCACCTACAAAGCAGGGTACACACCCCCAGTAACTGACAGCTCGCCACAACTGGCTGGTGGCAGACCAACACAGTGGCACCAACACAACATACTGACAGGTAGGGTGAACTCTGCAGCATAAATGTACATGTGAATATTTATCACTTTCTTTCAAAAGTCCATGTAATCCATTTCAACCAGCTACATCAGAATACAAATTAAATTGCTTTTGACTCTTGACCTAGTCTGTGTCAGCCTTGGCATCACTTGTGTAATGAGAAGGTTAGACAGATGATTTGGGTTGGGACTACTATTCTGGTAACATGACACCCAGGGTGACACGGTTAAACATTATCACCACCATCCACCAGCCAAATGCTGGTAAAATATGCAAGTGGCTGGTAGATTTGCTTTACTCACCAGCCAAAAAAACAACGGCTAGGTGAAATCTGAACAGTCATTTGGCTGGCGGATGAAAATGTAAATTTTGGTTGATTGAATGGGTTACATTTCACCTAAATAATTAAAACATGATACTGACATGTACAATTTCCAGTTCATTGCATGTCTGAAAGCGGAGAACAATAAACAAGATTATTCACTACAACTCACACGCTATTTAATTGGAATAAGACAGATATTTATACTATGAATATTATTATAATTATTCTTTGGATGCATCACTAGTAATATTAAAACATTATGAAGCCCTGCAATTTAATGCAACAAACAGCCCTGCAATAAATAAAAAATACCACTTTGTGAATGTTTTGTCCACTTTTATTTACATACTTGGTGGTGATCAGAATGTTAAAAACATCGAGGTGTCTTTTGATTCACTTTTTAATTTTGAAAGTAGTATATGATAAAAGCTTGACAGCTCATCTGAGTGTATTCACACTGTCCTCCAGTGGTCACAGTGTGAAACCGCAACACTTCATTTAAAGGTCCTATGACATGCTGCTTTTTGGATGCTTTTATATAGGCCTTAGTGGTCCCCTAATACTGTATCTGAAGTCTATATCCTTTGCGTTCCTCTTCCGCGATTGCTCCGGTGCTGAAGGAAATTCAGCCGGATGCATGTATTTTCCGTTTCCTTCCGCTTTCTTTGTGTTGGAATTTTAAATTTGGTGGATGTCCGAGGACTCTGGTTAACTGCTCCTCAGATCCCTGCAGGGTAAATCCAGACAGCTAGCTAGACTATCTGTCCAATCTGAGTTTTCTCCCGCGCAACTTTTTGCAGCGGCTCTGTGCGGAATTTTGTACCACCCATGACGATTCTGATTGGTTTAAAGAAATCTCAATAAACCAGAGCACGTTTTCCTCCCATCCCCGAATGCTATGTAGAGTAGCCAGACCCTCCTTCAGCGTGCTTTGGAGGAGGGTCTGGCAAAGCGAAATTAGTGATGAAGTACCTAGATATGTGTATTTTTCTGGTTTAGCAAAAACATACTCTCATCTGGTCATTGGATCTATAAGAACAGATTGTTTATGGCTTTTCCTTAAAATATCACATTTAAATAATATACAATGTGAACAAAACCTGTCTTCAGGTGAACAGAGGCACCCGAACGGTCCAGGTGAGCCTAGGAGACGGTCCAGAGACAAGCTGCTGTGGGCAGCGAGGCGCTGGGAGACAGACTGCTCTTCACTCAGACTCTCCTGACACACATTACAACAATTATACACTGCACAACACTCCAACATTAAATATATGATCCTGGCATTTCCGTGACTTCTGTCTGGTTTGATGATGTTTTACTTAAAGGATGAACATTGTAATGGAAGTAATAGTGGCTCATTATTCCTTGATTGTCTGACTTCCATAAATGAGATGATTTCTCTTCTGTAATACAACTCAATGGATATCCATGACAACCTGATCATTTGTAATACATTTTAACTGCAGGGTGTGTATGTCAGACTTGCTTCAGATTACAGTGTGTTTAGTTTGGCATGTCACCAGACATCTTCCTCTAAGAACTTGTTATGAACACTGGGGACAGCCTTAGAGGGAAACAACATAGAGTTTCATAGTCAGATAAGAAAATAAGACATTTTAAGTCTCCGTCTGAGGGAGGAAAAGAGAAGCAATTAGAGAATGATTGGACTAAGTCTGTGGACAAGCACAAAAAGTAGACAACCCCATAAAACTAGTACACATATCCTTAATTTGTTTTGAATATTGTTGTACTTTAATGCATTGAGAAACAGTCAACGCGTCTGTACAGTCTGCTGTTGCTGGGGTGTCTTATTTATGGAGTAGGGTGACAGGTTATACCTGGGCTAGTAATTTTTTAAGAATATATTGTTTAATTTTTAATAATGTAGTTTGTCTTTTAGCATTTTGAGACTATGTTAGAAGTGTTGTCACTTAACAGGTTATCGATTGGATTTGTGTTTTGTAGATAAATAATCAAAATGTGAAAAGTCCCCAGCCAGTGGTTTTAGGAATATTTTATATTTTTTTAATCTAAAATATTTTATGATCTAAAAATCAAAAGGTCCTCAGTTTGGGCCCAGATTTCCACTTCTCACACATTTGTCAGTTGGTTCTTACTCAGCTTGGACAAGCAAATTAATGCATTTGCATTATGGAAAAAAAAAAAAAAAAGAAAACACAGGTATAATATAAAGTCTCTATCCTGTTTACAGCTTGCCTAGAAGGCCCTTTCATCCAAGGAGTGATATTTTAATTTGTAAGTTTTCTCCATTTTCTGTATCAGCCAGGTCAAGATTTCCACACACATTTTTCAACATGATTCATTAAGAGTCTGTGTCCATATTCTTTTGGTCTACCAGCTCCTGAGGAAAATATTGGTCACTTCAGTTGCTAAATGAATGCACACACACAATATATATACATATACACACACACACACACACACACACACACACGTGTATATACAGATATATAGTGAGTTTTTTGCCAAAAACACATCCTATTGTGGCCAAAACAAGAGCCGAAAGACACTGAAGTCCTGAAGAGACTGCAGGGTCTGGAAAATGTTTAAGTTTGAGCATCACTTTGATTTTTTCCATCACTATAACTGAGGCCAGGCCAAATTTCCATACAAAACATTCAGGCCAGTTATGGCAATGAAAGCTATGAAGATGCAGCTGCTAATACACAAATCAGCTTTAAACCAAGAAACACAAAAAGGCCACTGAAACTTCATTTAAATCACACTTTATTCGTTTTCATGAAGAACGCCAAAAAGAAAAAAAAAAAAAAAGAAATTACTTTAAAGCCAGTAATCAAACCAGAAACAATACGATTGAGAAGGACAGAACACAAAGAACAAAGAAAAAGGAAAACTGACAGGGACAAAGTGATAGGCCTATTTACACAGACACCCCACACCATTAACACACTGGGGTTTTATAGAAGAGCTAATAGAGCAGAGTCCAGCTAGCAGCAGTAGGCTTGTATCAAGAAAGTTGCACTCCTGACAAGCTCAGCTTTAAATCCAGTTTTCTGCATCATTTTTAAATACAACCAAAGCAGAATAAAAAAAAAAAAAAAAAAAAAGTTAATGTACATGACCTGTCCTGGGAAAAATAAAAAAACAATACTGTGAGGAATCTTGAGGTTAAAAGGATGCAGTAATGCTACAAAAACTGCTCAGTAGTCACTTTGTCTAAGTAGAGGGAATGGCTTAAAAGCATTACTGACATCTTAAAATGAAGCACACCTGAACAGAAGGAAGGTTTTGAATTTGTGTATGGGGCAGGGGAGCGTGGGTGTTGTTGAGCCTTTCAGTGCTGTGTATTAACAAGTGACATATCAGATAACCTTCACGTGGTGGCTGCATGCATGGCAGATAAATTCAAAATAAAAAAATAAACTAGTGGGTGATGTGAGATTCGAACATCAAATGGAAGAGAAATTAAACTTATCCAATGTGTGAAAAAGGGGTGTCTTGCTCTGTGGCAGAGACCAGGAGGCGCTTTTTTTTTCTTTACTTTTTTGCTCTCTTTTCTTCAATCAACTTCCTTCCCCCTCCATTTTGTCATGGTTCATCTTTCAGAGATTTCCTCTTCACACTTCCGTCTACTCGTTCTTCTTCTCCTTCTGTTTGAGCAGTTTGTTGATCTCCCTCTTGGCCATGGATGCGTACTTTGTGATGACACCGTGCTGGTTCAGGCCAGGCAGCAGCAGCAGGAAGTTCACTGCAGAAGAAAAAGTAAAAATAAAATATATATGAAAAGCTGCTAAAAAGAGTTGTATTGGCAGTCTGATCTCTCCCCCAAATTCATATTTGTATTGATCGTGGTGCACGATAGTATTGATCATGTGGACGCGCCAACTGCCACTAGCTTAGTGTAATGAATGGAATCCTTTGTTGGAGTTTAGCATGACGTGAGTAAAAGTGACCCAACAACAACAAAAACAAAACCTAATTACTTCTTGTGGCCTGCGTATTCACGAGTAAAAATACCAATGTAGATTAAGACTAGACGATTTCCTATGCAGATATCAACTTGGGACTATATTGGTGGAAGTTGGCTACAGCCAAAGCAGTGCTACTCGGGCACAGAGATATCGGCAGCCCGCGGAGCTCCACAGGCTTTCGACATACATTGCGTATATTTACACTTTGAATTTCATCATGGCATTTATATAACACATACTCTATGGTTTTACAAAGCAAAAACATTTGACCAATTTCATCCTTTTGTGAACTGGAGAAGTCTCGTTAGAAGGAAGCCAACTATGGCAACCAATTATTCCATTCATTACACTAAGCTAGCAGCACCGGACTAAGACAATGCATGCACTGATACAAAAATGGCATATTCCTTTAAGAAAAGAAAACCAATAATTTAATAATACCATTACTGTCGGTTGCCTAAAAAGGACCGACAGACACACTTTAGGGAATTAAATGTAGCCCCTGATTCCAGTTTTGTTCTCTCACTAAATTGGCAATTTAGATCTAAGGTCAGGCCTCACATCTCGCCTCCAACTAAAGTGCATGAATACATCCAGTTACTCAACTGTCAGACTTTACTATACCTGCATTAAAATGGATCTGTGTTATTTATACATTTGTAATAATGCCAATGCAGAAGACAAGGTGACTGACACAGGATTTAATAAAAAAAAAAAAAAAAAAAAAGCAGTTCAGGCATGTTGTAAATACTCACCAATCAGGTAGGTGAGGAAGAGGTTGTGCACCTGCTGTCCGATCCAGGCCACTACCAGCAAGCTGCCGATCACTGAGGCAAAGTACTGTGGAGAACAGAGAGGTCACATTACATTTCAACCAACAGCAGTTCAGCTACTTAAACTGCATCCTGACTGCACCCAGAGCATTATGTAATGACTTTAAAGAGTCATTTACATGTACTGCAACATAACTTAATTTTGTTTTAGCATCAGAACATACGCTGTCATTTTGAAGAAAACAAAAAGGTGTCATTGAATTACAGAATGTGATTTAACAGCGTGTCTAACGGGGTTCAAGCATGCTGTGAAAAACACGGCTATTATCACAGTCTGTAACCCAGTTGGAGGTTTGCTAAGTGGAGCAGCAAAGCCAAATCAGCTGAGGATATTTTTATCTGGAGCACAGAGAAAGCTCACCATTGTAAGATACAGATAGGAAGGCTCCATTTACTGCAGTTCATGCAGCACTGCAGACAGCTTTTAGGCTGACGTCTACAGTATGTAATGGCCAACTTTTAGTGACAGATTGTGTGTGTGGGTGGGAGAGCGTCAGATTAAACTTTAGTATTGTTATTTACCATTTTGGGCTTCTCCTCCTTGAGGGCGCAGAGACGCTTCCACCAGCCCACGATCCGACGCTGGGTCTTCACCAGGTTACCGCAGATCTCGTGGAAACGCTGCTGCTGCTCGGTCGTCCTGTGCACAAGGAGAGATAGAGGACAAGGATGGGATTTAAAAAAAAAAAAAAAAAAAAAAAAAACACACACACACAAACAAGACTAAACAGTATCCTGGCAGAGTTTTTGTTCAATAAAAGCAGACAAATAGTCACCAACAACACCTCCTTTTCTGGTCATCAAGAGGAAGCTGATAAAGTCATTGTGGTTTCTCACATCACGACAGCTATTTTCACTTGCCAATAGCTCTTTGATAGAGAAAAAGTATCATAGTGAACATTTGCAACGACTCCCTCATTCACGGTGACTGTAGAGTTAGTGTTGCCTGAATCCTTTGTTTAAATCAGATTGTTTACCAGGGGTAATCTCCCTTGGATAACAAAAAAAAGAATCTATTTTGATAAGTTTCTTTTCTGGTTCTGACCCCAATTGTGAATATTTGTTGGCTTTCTTAGTCTTTTGTTATATTTAACTGCTCATTTTGGAGTTTTGGCCAATTGCTTGAACACAGGCCATTTAGAAAATTAGACATTGGCTCTGGGAAATTTACGGCCATTTTTCACCGTTTTACTAGAGCCAAAGATTTGATTGAACCACTAGTCCTGATACGAAGGGCCAGAAAACATCCTGTGCTTGTATATTATATAGTGATGTAAGCCTATAGGGATTAACACTGGCAAGAGCGAGAGAAGGGCTTGAGTATGGAGGGAAGGAGGGCAGCTGGGAAAAGAGGCCTTCATTTTCTGCTTAGCCATCGTCCCCTATTTCCGTCCCTGTTGTCAGGGAGCCAAACCGGGACCGTGACCATACTTTGATAGCCCTGTTTAACCGGCCGTCACAGACATTCTTCTGCTATCTGGCAGACTCTGCTGCCTTGTGAAGCTGCAGGCTCAGCAGCAGCCTGAGCTGCACAGCATGTGCACAAAGAATCAGACTCTACAGATAGTTTAGTTAATTTCCCCTATAATTAAACTCCTGACAAAAGGCTGGTGCTTTTAACCTTCTCAGAAACCACTGAATATAACGTGTAGCATGTAAACACCCTGACATCTCTTCACCACTTATCCAAATAATGCACTCCAGTACCAAACTGACCCAACATGTCTGCTGCCTCTGCCTATGGAATGTGCAGCAGTGTAAAAGGGTACAGGTCGTGCTCTGCTGATCCAGGGTTATATATTGCGAGATTGAAGGTGTCTGGTGGAGGACAGACATCCAACACACTGCGCCAACTGCAAGCGGTTACTCTATCCTGTCCTGGTGTCTGGTTCTCACCATCAAATACACACAGCTGAGTCAAGGGGCCGTTCGGTAAGATCTGTGTAATGTCAAAATGCCATTAAATGGTCATACACCATGTAGGACAAGATTCAGACGGTCATATTCGGTAAAGGTAAAAAGAGAGAACTTCAAAGTGAAATGGCTCAGGTTCTGCTAGAGGTTTCTGCCTGTTAAAGTTTTTCCTTGTCACCGTTGCATCAAATGCATGCTCTTCTGTAAATTAGTGTTGGCTAGACCGAACTTAAGATATAGAGATAACTTCTGCTATGATTTGTCTACATGCTCTTTTAAAAAAAAAAAAAAAAAAAAAAAAAAAAAAAAAAAAAAAGTTGTTCTTGTGGATTGTCTGTTTTCCTATCCATGCAGATAGGATTGGATGCAGCTGCTAGAATAAGTTATTCAGATGAGGATGTGCCTCTCACACAAGCAGTATTTACAGCCCATATTACACCTTAAATTTATTTAGCGACAGTTGCCATGATTTCCATTTTTGAAATTAGACACAGAAAAACAATGACATCCCAGTGAGTGGTGAATTTGTCCAGCCAGGTGTAGGTGTGTAGATAGATAGAACCCATTTAATTGTTTTCCCAGCAATTTGACTTTCATCCTCATGCTCTCACCACTTATTAGAGCCGAAGACTCTGGGTGCGAGTGTGGGTACCAGGTAGTCTGCTAGGCAGAGCAACATGACAGCGCAGGAGAGCCCAGTCAGCACTGATGGGTCCAGGTAGTAAATCAGCCTGGAGGAGGAAGACAAAAGCAGTTTGTCACAGTTAAGAAACAATTTCATTTCAAGTGCTCTCAATGGAATAACAAGCATTTTGTATCATCCATGCAGGAATTATTAGTTGTTCAGTCCTGGGGGAAAAGAAAAAAAAAAAAAAATAAAAAAAAAAAAAAAAAAAGGGCTTGACATTAACTTGAGGCACTAGTCCTTCGGACAAGTACATTTACATTTCACTTCATGCACAAAAGTCACTTGTCCGGGTAAAGATTTATCATTTTATACATTGTGTTTTGCTAATGCAGAATTTGAACAAACCGTTGAAAGCATCCAAACTCTATCAACATTAATAAAATTCAGTTTAAACAGTAGAAACAAAACGTGTCCCAAGAATAGATTTCCCCTTCAACAAGAAAAAAGGATCTCCAGACTCATAATACAAAGTTATACTTTGCACGCTGGTGTGCAGAAGTTAATATATTGAGAATCTAAGTGAATATTTTAAAGTTTCTCATTACTTTCAGATTCCTAGTCAATATTCTACATTACTATGTCAATATATTGAGATATTGAGTCAATATATTGAGATTGTAAGTCAATATTTTAAATGTTCTCATTGCTTTGAGATTCTTAGTCAATATTCAGAGTTACTAAGTCAATATATTGAGATACTGAACCAATATGTTGAGTTACTAAGTCAATATATTACAATACTAAGCCAATATATTGAGATTAAGTCAATATTTTATAGTTTCTCATTACTTTGATATTATTTGTTTATATTCCGAGATACTGAATCAATATATTGAGATACTAATTCAATATTGACTTGAACTTATACTATATCTAAAATAATTTTGTAGACATAACGGTTTTTTTTTTTTTTTTCTACAATTTCACTTTCTACCCGGCAGAAAGTTACCAAGGGATCCTTTAAAAAGGTGTAGCTATTTTACAGTTGATTATTACCTGACATTTAATCCGTCAAGTCGCAGAGCTGAGGTTTTACAATAAGTAGCGGAGCAGCGAGTAGCGGAGCACGTCAAGAGTCAAATTAACTTCATGCTTCATCCGCACAAAGCACACTTCTATCGCCACGAGTGACAGCTTTATTCGGCTCGTTTTCTGTGAACGATGTGGGGACGGCGAAACGATAAAGCAGAGTTAGCATGCTAACGTTAGCCAACTAACACCGGCTGCCTGGCTTGCTGGTTCCGCGGTGCTTTCATGCTGTATCGCTTACAGAGAATGAGCTAACAGTGGGCTGGGTCTAACGTCAGCGGTCCGCTCACCTGCTGCTGCTGGGTCTAACGTTAGTTAATGTATTTGTTTCAAATCGGTAAAGTCAAATCTGTAACAAACTGAATGAGGGGCACATAACGTATAATGCTTCATCCACACAAAGCACATTGCTATCGCCACGAGTGACATCGGTTTTCAGCTTGTTTTCTGTGAACGATGTGGCGAGGAGGTAACGTTAAGGTGGAGTTAACAAGCTCATGTTAGCCAACTGACACCGGCTAGCTCGCCGTGCTTTCATGGTGCTTCGCTTACAGAGAATGAGCTGAACAGCGGGCTGGGTCTAACGTAAGCGGCCCGCAGACCCGCTGCCCGGGATTGTGGGGTAAAATATGTATTTGTTTCAATTCTGTAACAGACAAAATGAGTGGCACATAACGTTTAGTAACATGGTATTTTGTTTGAGTTTTAACTTATCCAGTGGGGCAAGTAAATTTCTCTTCCACTTGTCCTACAAAAAAAATCCACTTGTCCCGGACAAGCCTTAATGTCGAGCCCTGAAGGGTGTGTGCATTAAGTAACCTAAAGAAATGAATGAAGTTTTAGCAAAAAGACAGTCCCATAGCATTCTAGTATGGATTATTTAGGTAGAACGTTATTAAATAACTATTCTGACTAACCAAAGAATGTTATAAACTGAGCTCATTTTAGGAAAATCTGGTATAATCTACATTGATCCTTCTTCAGGCTTTGCATTTCAAAAAAAACATGGGAACATTTTAGGACACTCCGCCTGCAATTACATTCTGAACCAGAGCAGCTGAGTTAGTGTAGATAATTCTTGTTAGAAATCGGTCTTGACGCTGAGCAGAAGGAAATGTGTGCAATGCAAACTATGTGCCCAGCTGTGTGTGTAACCCTGTGATGCAGCACAGGGTAAAATAGACTCACAGAAAGAGCACGGTGGTGGCAGCCATCAGGGCTCCAGGGAACCAAGGTTTCTCCCAGCGCACAACGCGATCCCCGGCCAGGATCACCTCACCCCAGCCCTGCAGCTGCTCCTCCAGTTGGGCCGTTTCCTGAGCCTGAACACAACATTATACAAGTTACAAAAACAACCACATTACTGAGGAGTCTGTTCTTGAAACTTAACATTTCCATAATATGAGCATGATTATAGTGACCAGGGATAGATCTAAAAGAAGGACAGTAGTCTCCCCTGGGCCATGCAACTTGAGCCCTAATGTAAAATTATAAAAATGCAAATAGTTTTATTCTGCAATATTGTTCATAGGTGTTTGTGGAAACTAGCTGGTAATGTTTGAAACAATGCAATGTATTTTGAATTTAAAATAATTACAACTGATTAAAGTCCAAAATCGAGGGTGTGAGGGCCTGTGTCGATAAGCAAGAACACGATAACGGCATTTCCTACTAACTTGATATGACTGTGCAGTATTTCCTCAATGGATAAAGGGGAATTGACTAGCGCTAACCACACGTTTATCAAGATACGCCGAGGTAAAATGTCATAACTCGATTTCAAGCTTTTAAATTAGCGTTAGCAGTCGATAGCAATGTTACAAAGGGAATAGTCTCTACTGACGCTAGCTAACTGAAAGGCGTAGTAACGCTAGCTAGCGTTAACTAAATAGCCAGCTAACTGACATTAGCTAGCTAGCTGCAGAGAGCTGTCACAAAGTAGCGGCATAACGGATAGTCGGATTAGCTTTAACTCGCTAGTTGGATTGCTCTGCTACTTGGCGGTGCAAAGTTCACGATGATTAAACAAATCTACAAATAAGGGCCATCGTCGGCTGCGTGGACACCACCAGATTAGCCGTTAATGTTAACCTTACTGTTAAACACACCCAGAGCAGACAGAACGCTTAATATAATACTCACTAGGATATTTGCGCTTTTGTTGTCTCCGTCAGCCATCGTTACTGAACCACCGTCGGTTAGGTTTCTATTGTGAATTTCGTTAGCTAGGTTTAGTAGGAAAACGACCCCGCACTGCAGCAGCAAGCACACCTCCTTTACTGGCTTTGGTGACACACTAACGGTCAAACTCTGGCAGGATGTATTTATATCAAAATGTGCGTCAAAATCAGGCGATGGCATTCTGGGAAGTGTAGTTTTGTATTCGTTATAACAATCAGAATTAGGTTAATATTAATATAAATAATATTGCCAAGATTAAGGTGCATAACAATAAACGTAGTAAGAAGAAATCAAAAAGCAAGTAGGCCTACTGCAAAAGTCAAGGAAAATAAATATAGAATAGAATATGATAAATGATAGTTCAAGTTCAACTTCTATCATCACAACATTTACAGAGACCAGTCGTTTCTTGCTCCCTCCAACAATACTAATTGTTTTTTCTAATTATGTGCAATCAATGTACAGAGATAATAGTCCATGATTAGTATGCTACGACTTCTGATCACATAGCTCATGGAAGCATTTTTGGTCTGCTTTTTCAACTAAATACAATGGCATGAAGCTTGAAAAATTGATTAATGGCAGCAGAACTATTTCACATTTACTCTGACACTGTTATATAAACAATTAAACCTTTTCTATGTTTTGCTTTATGATCACAACATGGTAGATAATGGCATATTATTTGTAATTTAGTCTTTTGTTTTACTTGGGAAAAGTCATATTAACAAAACTTTACTATCTATGTTGTTTCTTGCCTGTAGAAAAAGAAAATGACACTCTGACTCTATGTGTGTAAATGTGTTTTATATTGTACGTTTATTGTAATTAATTCAAACAAAAAAAACTATCTTGGATGCCAAATAAAAATATAGCCTACTTGTAAGACCTTTTATATAAATCCAGTTTGATTTCAGATTCATATTTCTTGTTGACTCAAGACTGCAGTGGAGTATGGACGTATAGCTACTTAACAATAATGACAAAACAATTACAGGAATTATGTGCAACATAAATTACTTTAACAGAGGTAGACCATTTTTCAAGAAGTCACAGAATTTCTTATCTGATTGTTACAATTATTAAAACATGGATGGACAGTTTAAATTTATTTATTATATAAATTTATAAATTTTAAGTCATTTGGCTGTTTTCTTAACTGGTGCTTATTCCCACCCTGGGCAATTTGTTCACTGAGTGGTTCAACAGTCAGTATTATTCTTAAACCATAGAAATAAAAAAAATCCATTTTGTTAATATGAGTTGAACTTTCCTTTATATTTCAAAGGGAAATTTGAATTGCAGTTCTCAACTTTGCCACAAAGGGGCAGTCTTTATCAACGTAAGGTGAACCTTGAAAACCCTGTAAACCTGCTGATGCTGAGATGCTCCACCAACTTTTTTTATTTACAGGTTCCAATCAACTTTTGGTGAGTGAAACAAAAGTGTTTGGTATCATGTATTTGATGGCAATTTAACAAAAAAACAAAAAAAGTTTCTTGAGCCTCAGGGCTTGTGCACTTTTATAGCCTTAAAAATGTAGGGAGGAAGAGATGGAGGAGTAGCCTACTCCGGAGGATTGAAGGCAGCATGTGAACGAATTAAATTGATCTATATACTGTACATTTAAATATAATATTGAGTCCAGAGAAATTAGCAGTGGGCCCATATTCAGCCCCTGGCACATATTTTTTCCAACATATTTTGATTCCCCAAAATCAACCAGTATTTTTGCACTGCTAACAAAATTACACCATAAAATACAAAGAAACTATAATCAAAATATGTTATTATTACATCATAGGCTACTACAACTCTGACATATGAACAGATGACATGCTAATCGAAGGGACTAGCCTTCCAGCTAACTATCAATGGGTAAACAATTACATGTTGTTTAAAAAAATAAGCATAATATCAACTGAAATATGTCACTGGTCTCTCTACAAAGGGCCTTAAGATTACATTAAAAAAGTACAATTAAGCAATTACAAAGTAATTGCCACACAGAGAACTGGAAATTCACTAATGCCAATGATCTTGAATCACTGCTGTTGTTTTTTTTAAAGATTTTTTGGGGCATTTCAGCCTTTAATGCAAAGGACAGTCAGACATGAAAGGGGAGACAGAGGGGGGAAGACATGCAGGAAGCCATCACAGGTCAGACTCGAACCCTGGACCTTCTGCGTCGAGGCATACACCTCTATGTGTGCCTGCTCTACCAACTCAGCTAACTCGGCCATGAATCACTGCTATTGTTAAATGCAGAAGTTGCCCATTATGCTCGGTTGATAATCCAGCTTTGTAACACACCTGTTAATCAGTTACATACATGTATGACTCTTGTTTTCATTTTTGGCATCGTGCACGTTTGTTTTTGCACCTTGTATCTTGTTGTTTGCACCTTCATTTGTTTTGTTTTTTTGTATTGCACTGGGACCAGGGAAACACAATTTCCTCTATTACTGTACTGCACAGATGGATAACAATAAAGTCTCTCTTATCTCTTATTCAGTCTTAGCTTTTTCTGACATTTAATTGGAGCTATATGATCCTAACAGACTCAGATACTCAAACCACTAAAGACATTACAAAGTAAATAATTGTCTGGAAGATGATGAAAGAAACATTGCAATAAAGTACTTAAGAAATATACAGTATGTATTGCTGCTGAAAATTTGGAGATATATGGTTTTTACTGGACAGGAAGGAGATGAAAAACTGTAATCTGAAAAGTAACTAAAACTGTGAGAAAAATGTAGTGGAGTAAAAAGTGCAATAATAGCTTACAGTATGTGATATAGTGGAGTAGAAGTATAAAGTTTCAGAATAGAATAATATGGTAAAACTAATTCCACCAATATATGTATGTATGTATGTATGTATGTATGTATGTATGTATGTATGTATATGTACAGTACTGTGCAAAAGTTTTAGGCAGTTATGAAAAAATGCTGTAAACTAAGAATGCTTTCAAAAATGGAAGTGTTAATAGTTTATTTTCATCAATTAACAAAATGCAGTGAATGAACAGAAGAGAAATCTAAATCAAATCAATATTTGGTGTAACCACCCTTTGCCTTCAAGACAGCATCAATTCTTCTAGGAACACTTGCACAAAGTTTTTGAAGGAACTCGGCTGGTAGGTTGTTCCAAAAATCTTGGAGAACTAACCACAGATCTTCTGTGGATGTAGGCTTCCTCAAATCCTTCTGTCTCTTCATGTAATCCCAGACAGACTCGATGATGCTGAGACCAGGGCTCTGTGGGGGCCACGCCATCACTTCCAGGACGTCTTGTTCTTATTTACACTAAAGATAGTTCTTAATGACCTTGGTGGTATGTTTGGAGTCGTTGTCCTGCTGCAGTATAAATTTGGGGCCAATCATACGCCTCCCTGATGGTATTGCATGATGAATAAGTATCTGCCTGTATTTCTCAGCATTGAGGACACCATTAATCCTGACCAAATCTCCAATTCCATTTGCAGAAATGCAGCCCCAGACTTGCAAGGAACCTCCACCATGCTTCACTGTTGCCTGCAGACACTCATTATTGTACAACTCTACACCCCCTTGGCGAACAACCTGCCTTATGCTACAGCCAAACATTTTCAAATTTGGACTCAACAGTTCCTATGTTTTCGTGAATAGTTGAGTTGCTTGGCCTTGTTTCAATGTCGGAGGTATGGCTTTTTGGCTGCAACTCTTCCATGAAGACCACTTCTGGCCAGACTTCTCCGGACAGTAGATGGGTGTACCTGGGTCCCACTGGTTTCTGCCAGTTCTGAGCTGATGGCACTGCTGGACATCTTCCGATTTCGAAGGGAAATAAGCTTGATGTGTTTTTCATCTGCTGCACTAAGTTTCCTTGGTCGACCACTGCGTCTACGATCCTCAACGTTCCCTGACTTTTTGCAAGTCTACCTATAAGAATTGATGCATGTTTGAACACCCAATATTGATGTGATTTAAATGTTTTTTTGGTCGCTCAACTTGTATTTTGTAAATTGATAAAAATAAACAATCATTATTATATTTTTTGAAAGCATTCTTACTTTACAGCATTTTTCCACACCTGCCTAAGACTTTTGCACAGTATGTATTGATATATACAGTAGATAGGGCATAATGTATTCATTTTTTTCATCAAACTTTGATTAAACCTATTTTGAGCTGAACCCCTGAACGCATCGCAGGTTAAACGTGCATCCCATGCGTATGACGTCATTTGGTTTTCATCTTGTTCCTCCTTTGGTTGGAGATCAGACCAGCTAGCTGATAGCAAACCAGCTACATTTCTTTATTTTTCATAGTTCTAAGACCCAATTATTATAAGGCGTGTTTGATTGTCTTATTCAACAGGATATTGTTTATCGACAAATTCATTCGGACACCGTTTTCTTTCCGCTCCGGGAGAAAACACTGGTACGTAGCAAATACGTTAGCTTGCTAACGTTAGCTTAAATGGGAATTGTTCGCTACGCATAAGTGTGGGTGGGCCTTTAGAAATGTGTAGCATTAAATTTACCGCGTTGCTTATTAAACTAAATATTAAACGAGTGACTTTAAGCCATATTAGCCGTATCCACTGAGTTTCAATATGGAATTCGATGGTTTGTCTTAGTCATCATCATACATTTACTATTCAGACGTAGCAACAGGCCTATTCTGGCGCACGTGTTAATGCGCGACAAAATTTTATTTATCGTGAATATATTCTCGAGATATGAATGTATATTTAGATCCAACAAGATACACACACATCCACTCAATGTTTCATAAGCCTGTGATACGTTGCGATAAACCTGTGCCACACTTGCAGAATGCTGCCTGCTTTAATGTTAGTTGTTTGTCTTTTAGCGATTTCATGAATTAGCTAACGTTACTGAATTACTGTTTCTGCTATTTTGTCAGCCACCTCATATAGTGTACGTTAGGACTTAGAATACGGCCATGTCAGTTAGCTTGAATGATCACTAGTAGTTAATTTATGTCAGCCATCTTAGAATACAAGTCCCACAGTATTTTTAAATGGTTAAAATGGCAAAGTGATAAACTGCAGAGGCCTGTGCTGATAGCTTTTAAACAAAACAAAAGTTAAAATACGACATGTAGGTTTAATGTCAAGGATATTGAGATATGCACATACACATATATATATAATTATAAAGATTTGTGTAAGAGTAAGATCTTGGAGATCCTTATGGCTGCAAGTAAGAAAAATATTACCAAATGCCTCAGAAAACCTCCCTACTTACTCCCTACTCCCCTTAATAGACTGTCAACCAGATAGCTTCTTTAGTTTCCTTTTCCAAGAAAATGTGTTGCTACAGTCTGAACAGAGCCTCGCATAAATACATTATACACCACAACATGGCTACATGAAAGACAACAGATACATCCACATTTATACACATATACCTAAATGTATACATATAGCACCTACGCACATGACAGTTAATTGTTGTGTTTTGTTTAGTGATCCTATGGCAGAGGGGACAAAACTATCGCATGCCTGTTTCCAGGCCAATGATCTGTATCTATGACTGTATCCTTCAATGAAAAATGCTGGATCAAATTGGATTAGTTTTCATAGGAAATGGACACTGATAATGCCTTTTTTTTTTTTTTTTTAAATACAATATTTAATTATCTTTTATTCCAGAGCCATGTACAATGGGATTGGCCTGACAACTCCGCGGGGCAGCGGCACCAATGGCTATGTACAGCGCAACCTATCGAGCCTGCGGGTCAAAAGGCCGCGGGATGAGCGCGGGGGTGAGCGGGATGACAAGGACCGGGAGAGACTGGAGAGTCAGCTCAACAGGCAGCCCAATGCTGACATCCTGGAGCACCAACGGAAGAGGCAGCTGGAGGTCAAGTGTGCTGAGCTGCAGGACATGATGGAAGAGCAAGGGTAAGACAAATACTGTATTTTGTAGGGCTGCCACCTCTTAGTCGACTAATCGGTCGTTTTGGTCTTAGTCAACTAAGATTTCTTTAGTCGATTAGTCATTTTTTATCCTTATTCATGCTTAATTACTTATTTCCAAGAAACTTCTGAGAACATTTATGGTAAACACAAGTTAAAGTGGTACTTTTGCAGGATTAATTATGGAGAAACTCAGTTTTACAGATGGTTAATTAACTACATTTATATTGTGCTTTTCTAGTCTTAACCACCTCGCACAGCTCTGTCAATTAAATCAACTAATCGATTAGTCGACAAAATTGTATAAGTGTTAGTCGACTAAGAATTTCTTTAGTCGAGGACAGCCCTAGTATTTTGGCCTCTGGACTACACAGGGTTTCGCTAAAGGCCCTGGCACACCAAGGAGATAGTCTGTCCAAGTTGGGCAGTTGGGACTTGTAAATTATTTCAAAGGTTAATAAGTTCTCAAAATAGTTTTCAATACAAGTTGTTACTACATCAACTAATTGTTTTAACACTACTTAAGATTTGTGTGTTTATCTTTTCTTTGCAACTGCGTGACAGGTTTCTTTTCATTTAGATCAATTGATTAGAATACGGGTAATGAATTTACTGGTCGTACAGGAAATGTAGTCTACTGTATAACAAGGACCTACTGTAGCTTGCTGCAGTGGGAGAAAAATAAGAATAGGGGCAATATTGTTGCTTTTGATCTGTACAGTGTTTAATACTCTTCTGTTTGGATGGTCAGGTATTCAGCTGAGGAAATCGAGGAGAAGGTGAACAGTTTCCGTATGATGCTACAGGAGAAGCAGGAGCCCCCTCCCGCCACCACTGAGAGGCCAACGTAAGTACAACAAAAACGGACAACAATAATTCATGTGGCTCCAATTTTGAAAAAGACAACATAAAAGACATACCGTTTTGATGATGATCATCATCATGATAATATCAACGTTGACCACGACATGTTGATCTTTTTTATATTTAAAATTGGTAAAATCTTATTTCATCGTAGAGTTGCGCACATCGCATTGATTCGATCAGCCCCTCCTCTTTCTGTTTGTGAGACTCTCTTACAAACACATTCAGATCCGTCTGTGAAAATATATGTATGTATGTATGTATATGGCTATGGCAAGGACTTTCCCAAGCTCACCTGGAACTCCCAAACCGCAAGTAAGTCTGTTTCTCTTTGTTGTTTTCTGGCTGACTTGAACCAGCCAGGTTCTATGTGGGGGAAAAAAAACAAAAACCGAGAGGAACAGACGTAACTTAACAGACTTGATATCTGGGAGTTCCAGGTGAACTCATGGAAGACATTACCGTATGCTAGCTGTGCGTTGATTTTTTTTTGGGGTAATTTTTTACCCCACCTGATATCCACCACAAATACACTCTACACACATTTAGTACCCAGAGCATTACATAGTCCACATTGCACAGTGTCAGTAATACAAAGCGGCTTGTTTTCTCTCAGGGCGACAGAGACTCATGCTCTGGCTGCAGCCAACCAGCAGAAGAATGACCGTCTTCGTGCTGCTTTTGGCATCACCAGCGACTATGTGGACGGGTCATCCTTCCACGCTGACCGCAAGGAGAGAGAAAAGGAGAAGAAAGAGCAAGAACGCCTGGAGAAGGAAAGGCAGCAGCAGCAGAAATATACGTGAGTAGGTCAAAAAACACCCACAGTGCAGCTGGTGTGCATATCAAATTAATGTCTCTTTTACATTGAAATCTAGCAAAGTAACAGAGCTGGACATTGTGGCTAAAAATATTTGTCAATATGTTCCAGCCTTGCTAAAAAGGCTTTAAAAATGGGACAAAATTGGGGTGTCTGGTTAGATCACCTGGTTGAGTGTGCGTCCCATGTACAGAGGCTCAGTCCTTGCCGCAGCAGCCAGGGGTTCAATTCCGACCTGCGGCCCTTTACTGCATGGCATTTTTCCTCTCTTTCCCCTTTCATTTCTTCTAAAAATGCCCCAAAAATAATCTTAAAACAAAAGCTCGACAAAATGCAGCGAAAAAGAGCTTTGCACACAGCTAGAGGTGCGGAAAACAAAAATGAACATGTAGTCAGACAAAAATAAACAACTAGTGTTAGTGACAGCACATTCACCAAAATGAAATTTTTTTTTAACACAGATAACAGCAGTGTTCCATTAGCTTTCAGAGATTTCAAAACTGCTTGAGTTACCTAACCCAATACAGTTAACTCTCTAGTCTTTAACTTATATTTCAAAGGTATTTTGCATTAAAATGTAGCCGTGAGCAGGGCCTTTTATGCTGGTTATAAGTGATGTAATCCATTCTTAGATCATACAGACATTAGTCTAAAAAACAAGCATCATCTAAAGAAGTCACAGTGTTGCCAAATGTCAGCTGATGGAGTAAAATGTATGCAGCATAAACATATATGCTTTTTAAGACATTGCAATACTTGTTGCATTCATTGTCAATCCTAAAACCACAGTTACTATGGTCACTAGGGGTGCACGATTCAGAAAATGGCACCATTCGATATTGATTTTTCAAAAACGATTCTCAATTTAAAAAAATAAATAAAAAAAGATTCACGGGCGCCCGGATAACTCAGTCGGTAGAGCGGGCGCCCATATATAGATATTTACTCCTCGACGCAGCAGGCCCAGGTTTGACTCCGACCTGTGACCTTTGCTGCATGTCATTCCCCCTCTCTCTCCCCTTTCATGTCTTCTGCTGTCCTATCCAAATAAAGGCTGAAAATGCCTTAAAAAAAAAAAGGCATCGGATAATTCTGGTAAAGGAGGAGGGCTCTGGCTGGTTAGCATTTCTTTAAACCAGTCACAATCGATCGGATGCAGCGACGGTGCCCTTGCAAAATGGATATCTTGAAGGGGAGAAGAATTCCATCTGAAATAGGCGGCAAATCTCTGGATGACACCAACTGTCTCCATCTTTGTAGTCTCACTCCTGTGGATCCAATTGCGATGTAACTGACATTTTTTTTTTTTTTTAATAAAAGCATCTTGAAAAAAGCAATTCGTGAGTTGACTACGTAAGTATTCTCCTCTTCCAACTCTATGGTTTGCACTAGTCTGTGTGAATCATGCACTTATGATTTAATAAGAATTGTCATATATATATATATATATATATATATATATATATATATATATATATATATATATATATATATATATAAATGAATGAATTGATTTTTGGAATTCTATGAATCGGTAGAGCTTGAATCGGGATACACATTTTTTGCACACCCCTAATGGTCACTTACTACTAGGGATGCACCGAACCCAGAGTTCTGTTTGGAATTCGGCCGAACTTTGGGCTTTTTGACGGAGTTCGGGTACTGCTGAACGTTAGAATTTTTTTCAACCGAACGGTACCACAGAGAAGTAACGAGAGGCGAAACTCGAGAAAAAGAGGCGAACGTTGTGTTGAGTTTCTGCTCTTACCACAGAGTATAGAAGTAACGAGGCGAAACTCAATAGAACGTTCCATTGCAAACAAACACACCCATGACAGAGCTGCAGCTCCGCCACTCCGCCATCTTGGACTGAACTATCTTGTTACTTCACTACTCTTTGTAGAGTTACGTGGTCGATGTAATGACGTAGTTGGAGCTAGACGGAATGCAGTAGCAACCTTAGCAACGGCAGTAAGCTGTGAGAAAGTGAAAATGGAACTTATGAGCAGAAAAAGTGTTGTTTGGCAGTACTTTCAGTCAAAAGAAGGCAATTCAAGTCAAGCTACATGTTCAATTTGCAATGCCGATTGGTCTGGTGGTGATAAGGACCCTAAACAATACACAACATCGCCGCTGTTAAGACATTTGCGTATGAAACATCCGAAAGAATACGAGTTGTGCATGAAGGAATCTCCAGACAGCAGCCAAAATGCAGCAACTTCAGGTACGGCAAAGGAAGGACAGTCACAGCTAAAAACTTGTGTTAGCCTGGGAGAGGCACTGTCTGGTTGTCAGCGTTCTCTCTGGAAATGAGTCTTCCTACAGCGGGAGCGGAGTGACTGAACGGCCGGCTGCTGCTCGTTAGCTAACGGTAGCTTTCTAATTCCACCCACCCAACATGCCTTCATCATACACTGGTTAGCGAAAGTTTGCAAAACAAAATTGTCACTCATCTGGCGATAGCGATGTACTTTCCTAAGATGTGAATAGAGTGTGGGGGTAGCCTACTTTATGGGATTATAAATCTAAAAGGCTAATATTTTGGATATTGGTTGGATCTTGAGATAGGGTAATCATAGGCCTTGTCAAAAATAGTTTTTCCCACTTGTGTGCCAGGCATAATGTTGCCTATTCTTTTTTTATTTTTTACAGTTAAAATAAAATGAAAAATGCACTGCTGTGGACGTTGTTTACTTCATAAATGTGTTTACTGTGTTAAGAATGGGAGTAGGGTTCGGTTCGGGGTTTGGCAGAATCTTAACCAGTGGGTTCGGTATTCGGCAGAACCCTAAAAATCTGGGTTCGGTGCATCCCTACTTACTACAATGTAATAGGTTCCCTCATCACTTGGCATTATTTCTGTTCCTGACTTGAGATATGTTGCCTTTGCTGTCTCAGGTTGGTGGAAGATTCAGACAATTCAGATTCTCCTCCCAAGAAGCGCAGTCGTAAGAAGAAAAAGAAAAACAAGAACAGAGACAGGTGAGAAAATGAACTTGATAGGAGCAGAAAAGTTCCTGACAATAAAGAAAAGGTCTGACAATTTTCTGTCTTCGGTCAGCAGCTCAGAGAGTCCCTCCCCATCTCCTCCACGAGCAAAGACAAAATCCAAAAAGAAGAAAAAGAAACGGTATTCCATTCCTGAATTCTTTTTTCATTTAAACTTTTCACATGGACCGTGATTGACTGGAAAATTTGTGTTTCAGTGATGCATCAGACGACGATGAAGAAGAAGAAGACAGGTAGGCGTTTGTGTTTATCATATCTGTCTTCCCTTATACCAGCAGAGCATTATTGCTTTGTTCTTGACCCAAGTGGCACAGTTCAAACTGTAAATAGGAAATTTGACTAGAAAGACATTGAGAGTTTTTATTCTTGGTCTGAAAGCTGTAGCTCCAAAACATTTTTTTTTAATTATAAAACTTAAATTTGTTTCTTGGATATTGTATTTATTGAGGATTACCAAACCTGCTTTTGTTTTAACACTAGTGTAGTGCTTGTTGAAACCGTGTCTGTTTGGAACAGGCCGATTGCTTGACCTTGGCCATGTCAAAGTTGTAACTACTCATGGTCAGAAACCCCAGTGTAATACACTCTAGTTTACTGTAAAAACACCAAGAGCAGACTTTACCATTAAGCAAGGCAGGCAACTGCCTGGGGGCCCGACGTAAAAGAACCTTGAGGTAAAATCATTCTATCATGTTGAGTCCTCCAGTCGAAAATGTTATCAACGCGGTACAGGCCGGTATAATTATTATACGTTGATGGTCCAGGTAGCTTTGGAACCGAACTCAGGGTGAGTCTGAGTGAGACGGAGGCAGCTGCCTGGAGGAAAAGAGACTTTGCCTGGTCAGGCTCTGAGATTACGTTATCTTCTACTTAGAAGTGGTGAATTACAGCTCACATCAGCTTAATACGATATAGTCTCTGGCTTTTGTTTGACTAGTAAAGTGCCCGTTGAAAATGTGTTTGGAACGGGCCATTTGCTTGGCCTGTGGTATTACTGCTTGTAGAATTCTTCAAAACCAAATTATACCCCAAAATTAATTACAGAAGAATCACTTAATATGCAACTCCTCCTTTAATGTGAAGGTATAATCTCCAAGATTATATTCTGCCTCTGTTTAGAAGTGGTGAATGTAGGCTACAATTTACAGCAATGTAATACTATGTCTGGTATATAAGTGGCATCACGCTCTGTCTGCCACTTGTTGTCTGTAGCTGGTTGTGCTTTTGGTTGTGTGGGATTCTGAAACGTCCTTAAATTCGGGAATTGTCGTATGTTTATTCAAAGTCAGAGACAGTCCAAATTCTGGATTTGTCATTTTTTTATTCAAAGTCAAAGACAGTCCAAAGTAGTGCTTACTTTGCAAATTTTTTTGGGTCTGGGGTGTATTTCAGATAGACACGGCAGAAGTGAAGCTGCAGCGTGCGCTGCTATGGGAGTTAATAAGTGTGTTAGCCATGTTGGTTTATGCTGGTTTAGGTTACGGAGACTCCTAGTTTTTGTTTTATTACCCTCTGCTACGGACGTGGGTCACTTTGTGAGACAGACTTCTGGACTCCCAGACAGAGACTTCTGCCTTTTTTAGTATGATTTAGAACAAATACACTGAATATATGGGATAACGTGTAAATTACTGTCTCCTCTCATCCTCACCCTCTCAAAGTTCGTCAGATGAGAAGCAGAAGAAGTCAAAAAAGAAAACCAAGAAGAGTAAAAGTGTGAGTCCTCTGAAAGAAAAGGCAGTGCGAGACAGGAGTGTCTCCTCCAGCTCTACTCACAGGTATGAGAGAAGTTGATATGATACAAATTTTGTCTGGCACTTTGGAACCGCTATAAACACTTTTGCCTTTTAAGACTTTCTGATGACACTTTTTTCAAAGTAGTTTGTTTAAACATACTGAACCCTTTATAGGACTGTATTGGGCTAAACCAAAATCATCTTCCAGACAGGGATGTTTCAATAAATGCTTTTTTTTTTCTGTCAACAGCCAGTCTCCAGCTCCACTGAGATCACGTCAACAGGACCAAATTGCGAGAAAAGCTGATGAAGGTAGAAAGGGGAGATCGCCAGACAGGAGGAGACGTGGCTACGAGGACCACTTTCCACAGCATCAGGGAGGTGAAGGGGTAAGGCTGAGGCTGTTGCATTGGACTTAACCTTTGGAAACCTTCGATTGGATAGGTTTCTTTTGCTCATAGTATCTTAAACTAAATTTAAACAAATTAATATGATCATGTATCTATCGTGAACATAGAATTTCAAATGACCCCAATAAATCTTTCCTCATCTAGAAGAGGCCAAATTTTGAGAGAGAAAAAGAGCGGCCGAGTGAGATGGAGAAGACCTGCAAGAGGAGACATGACTCTTCATCCCCTTCTCCACCACCACAGACCGAAAAAAGCAGGGAGAGGGAGAAAGGGAGACGTTCCAGGAGCATAGAAAACGAGAGGGAGAAAGGGAGGCGTTCAAGAAGCAGAGAGATGGAGAAAAGGAAGCGTTCCAGGAGTACAGAAAAGGAAAGGGAGAGAGAAAGGAGCCCCAGAAGCAGAGAGATGGAGAAAGGAAGGCGTTCAAGGAGCAGAGACAACGAGAAAGGGAGGCGTTCAAGGAGCAGAGAAAAAGAGAGGGAGAAAGTAAGGAGCTCCAGAAGCAGAGATGTGGAGAAAGTGAGGAGGTCAAGGAGCAGAGATGTGGAGAAAGGCAGCCTTTCAAAAAGCAGAGACGCAGAGAAAAGGAGGCATTCAAGAAGCAGAGAAAAGAGGGACAAAGGAAAGGAGAGCCTTCCTCAGAGGACAAGACATCACTCGTCCTCATCCCGTTCTCCTTCTCCTCCACCCAAACAGGAGACTAGGATGGAAAGGAGCAGAGACATTGAGCGGGAAAAAGAAAGGAATAAACAGGAAAAAAAGAGGCATGACTCCTCATCTCCCTCACCTCCCCCGAAGAGGGAGAGGAGTGGAGAGAGGGAGCGCAGGAATGAAAGAGATCTGCACTCAAGGGCGCCAAATGAAAGGGACAACAGAAGAGACACTGCTAAGAGACAGGAGAGAGAGGTGTCTCCATCCCAACAGAAAAATGACAGGAGAAATGAAGGAGGGCATCCGTCCCACGATTCCCCGTTACCCACCTCTCGCTCTCCTGTCACAAATGGGCGTCAAAGAGAGAAGGAGGATGAGAGGAAAAGAGAAAAAGAAAGGGAGAGTATTAAAGAGAAAGACAGGCATCTGAACAAGCAGACGGAACAAGACAGAGAGCGAGGTCCAGAAGGCGGCAGAAAGAGAGATGAGGCTGTCAGTTCAAGTGTAAGTAGGCGAGATGGATCGAGACCTGCGGAGAAAGGCAGGAGTGAAAGACCAGAGATGAACGAGAGGCAAGAGAAGACAAGAAGCCCGCTGACGAGCGAGAAAAGTGATGACAAGGAGAAACGGGATGAGAAAAAGAGAGGCAGCAGCAGCAGCAGCAGCAGCAGCAGTAGTAGTAGCAGCAGCAGCAGTAGTGGCAGTGATAGCGACAGTGATAGCTCCTCGTCCTCCTCTTCATCTTCCTCTTCATCCTCATCTTCTGAAGATGAAGGCAAGGCAAAGACGGCTGGCTCAGAAGGAATGAAAAAAAGCAGCACCTCGAAAAGTACACCATCTGCCATTGGAGCTGCAGTTCAAAGGTATTTAGCCAACGGGGGAAAGGAAAGCCCTGTCCCTGCTTCTGAGGGCAACGGGCATCGACAAGCCCAGAAGGACAGAGAGGTTGGAGGAGACAAACGTGAAAGGGAAAGAGCTTCCCACAAAGCTCCTGCAGAGACTCACCCATCCCGGAAAAAAGGTCAGGAACGATATAGCCCCACACAGATGGACAGCCCCAGTCCACCTCCTTCCCCATCCAACAGAGCAGATGCCAGCAGAGGCAGCAAAAGGTATTCTCCCTCTGAGACCGAAGCAGAAAAAACAAGAGTGGAGGCGAAAGTCGGGGAAAGGGCGAGAGGGAGGGAGAGGGACGCAGCCAGGAGGCCTGCAAGGTCCAGCCCCTCAGCTAGGAGGTCACGCTCGCCACCCCAGAAAACCACTACCTCCCCAGCACGTCGCACTCCACCAAGGCAGTATCAGGAACCACCATCCCGATCCAGAAGAGCTTCTCCTCCTCCGGCCTGGTCAGACTGGGACAGAGAGAGGCAGAGGGACAGGGAAAGAGAGAGGGACAGGGAAAGAGAGAGGGACAGGGACAGAGAGAGGGACAGGGATAGAGAGAGGGACAGAGAACGCGAGCGGGTTGCCAGGAGGAGCAGGTCCAGAAGCCCAAGAAGGCGCAGCAAGTCCAGGTCTAGAAGTCCAAGGCGGCGAAGCCCCCCCAGCAGGTAAAATGAAAACCTTCATGTACATATGCTCAGTCTTTGCAGCTGGCGACCTCTTAAAGAGTGCCATGTCTGAGTGTGGATGAATGGGTTTGACGTGAAGTGAACGTGAACCTGAAGTTTGCTTTGTTTAAAAAAATAAAAATAAAAAAAGTGCAACGTAAGAAAGCTTTTTTGCACACTTCTTTTGGGTGTTGATGGGCAGGTGCGTAGGATATGATGAAAAGTAAAAAATCATGGTTACATGTTGGCTGCCCCAAATGACACATAGGAGTGTGAACTGTTCATACTGTACGTTTAGACATTCACATAAATCGGTAAACAACACAAATGTCACACAGATTTACTGACCTTTTTATGCAGCTTTATACCAGAAGATACTGAAGTAACTAAGAATAAGTAGAAGTTATGTTTTAATGGCAAATAGGGCTGTTGCTTAAACAGAAATTAAGTTTAAGTGCTAACAGATTGAACAACAGTTGAAATTCCATATAAAATGTGAAAATGAAAGTGTAAATGGTGTTCTTTAAGGAAACTTGCTGCATTTTTTGTTTGAGTTCAAGCAATTCCGCACTTGCTAAACCTTTTTTTTTGGTAATACATAAAACTATTTAGTGATGCATGCTGTATGTACTTGGGTAGACAGACACTTTATAAGATAAATCGTTTATT
Source organism: Perca flavescens (assembly GCF_004354835.1). NCBI lineage: Eukaryota > Metazoa > Chordata > Actinopteri > Perciformes > Percidae > Perca > Perca flavescens. The sequence continues at coordinate 23,413,974 of NC_041345.1, read as the reverse complement.
TTTTGTTTGTGAAAATTAATTGGAACCATAAGAAAAAAGGTTTTAGAGCATTGATTTCTGAGAATAATTTTTAAAATATTGTAGATAATCGATTAATGCCTTGGTGTCACATTAACATTGTTTACTTTGAGTCCATAAGGGAGCTAATTTTAATGGCTGAATCCATCTTCCAGGTCCCGTCGTTCTCCCTCTCCACAGCGGCGAAGGAGGAGCAGTCACTCTCTCTCCCGAGAAAGAGCGAGACAAAGGGAACATGAGAGGATCAGGCAAAGGGAGGTAGAACAAGAGAGAGGACGGCTAAAGGAGCATCTGCCCCCAAAAGATGCCCCCCAACCCCACAGGTCTTCCTCCTCCTCATCATCCTCCAGCTCCTCTTCTTCCTCTTCATCCTCACCTTCACCACAGCGAGAGATGAAAGACCCAAAAGCACTAACGGAGAGAGGCAAAAGAACGGAGCTAGAGGACGAGAAGAGAAGAGAGGACAGACAGCAGAAAATAAGTTCCTCTTCTTCACAAGGCCCTTCCAGAGACTCATCCCATGCCCCAACCTCAGGTAGGAGAGTCTCCCAATCAGACTCCAGGCGCTCGGATGTGCCCCCCAGAAGGTCCCCTGCGGGCAGCCACCCAGAAGTCAAACAGGTGTCTCAAGATCCAAGCAGGAAGCAGTCACCAGTGGCGACCCATCTACCTTCAAACCAAACAGTCAGAAGTGAGAGCGCTGTAAATGGGAAGGAGGCAAGTGCAGACAAGAAAGCCAAGAGGAGCAGCAGCTCCAGCTCCTCTTCCTCATCCTCATCATCCTCTTCTTCTTCCTCGTCTTCATCATCCTCATCAGACAGCTCTGACTCTGAAGTGGATCAAGGAAAAGGGTAAGCAGGAGACATGGAATGTTCAGCTGTGTGAGATCAATAAACATTCAAAATCCAGGGTAGCAGCAATAATAAAACAATTGTTCTGTGGATTAATGATGAATTACTTTCTAGTTATTAATAATTATCCTTGTTACTGTTTTTTTATTTTGTATTATCAGGAAGACAGTCAAAGCTCCAAGCTCTCCTTCCTCTTCATCGGAGAATGAAAAGGAAACTAAGAAAAAGAGGTAAGAAGAGAAGAACTGAAAACTTGATGTTACACATAAGGTGTGGTTACTTCACCGAATTTAATTTCTGGTTTGTTAAGAGCTGCTGTATATGTAAAGGGTACTTTCTATTATCAGAGTAAAATATCTGTGGCCAGTTGCACAAAACCTCCATAGTTTTTCCACTACTATAGAAACATTTACTTATGGAAATTGATTTTTTTTACATGGCTGCGGAGTCGTGCAACATTGAAAAGAATCGTCTTGAACTGATTACCTGGGTATGAAATAATGCTCCGATATAATCGGGCGATATAATCTTCTCAGTGAAATATGTTTGAGGCAATTTAGAAACCATGTCTTCGTTACATAGTAATTTACGTAGTAAAATGTAATGGATCCTTTGTGAGAAGAGTAAAAAAAAAAAAAAAAAAGAAGAAAAGGATCATCTGTTTAGCATCTTTTGGATTCAACTCACCAACCAAGATGAATTCTCGTGTTTCTTTTAAACACTTCAAACTACATATGACTGGACTGGATGGAAGCATAGTTTTATTTTATTTTTTCCTCATGCCATATGTAACAATTTACTATGGTATCATTGGGTCAGGCTGTATTGATTGGCCATGAATCGGCAGCTTAAATAGGACAAAGCTGCAGCTTTTTAAGGATCCTTCCATGACAGGGTAGAAATATTGATTGTTCAATAACTAAATTATGTTTTTATGACATTCATTTTTGCTGTAACGACCACATCCCCACCTGTTTAATATTTAAATACTAACTTTTACTTGAGTTTTTAGTGAATTGCAAAAACTATATTGGAGTTCTACAGCAGTGTTTTGACTTTGAGACTTTAATTGACAGTTGTGTTTTCCTCACAGCCCTGCAATGCCTCGGAGGGTGCCGGCTGATTCACTGAGAGATTCTCGCTCACTCAGTTATTCTCCTCCAAAGTACATGAGAGCAGCGCCACCCTCGCCTAGCCGCAGGTCTGTAGCTAATGCATGACATTCAAACTGCGTTAAAGAGTGTGCCAACAGCTTTAACTAGAGATGGCCAGATACCATTTTTTTGCTTACCGATTCCGATACCTGAACTTGCGTATCGGCCGATACCGAGTACCGATCCGATACCAGTGTGTCATATATTTTATTATGTTTTAACAAAATTTTATACTACTATCCCTGTATGGATGTGATATTATTTCTATTTTTGTTGTCTGTCTGGCTCAGGTTAAACTCTTTGTGAAACATGAACAAATACAAACAATGAATGCCACAAAACTTTCTTTTATTATCCAGTTTGACAGTCAGTTATAACGGAAAAAGAAAATAAATAAACTACTTTAACGTAGATTTTCTTTAGGGCTTTATTACGTGGTATCGGATCGGTGCATAAACTCCAGTACTTCCCGATACCAGCGTTTTAGGCAGTATTGGAGCCGATACTGGTATCTGTATCGGACTGGATACTGGTATTGGTATCGGAACATCTCTAGCTTTAACTACGTGTGCAAATGGTGGGATCAGATGTTAAAGTAATGCCGGGAGTGAGTAGGAGTGTCAATCAACAATTTGACCCTCCATGGCCAATGTCCAATGGATCTGTCTGCATCGCGGCCATGGAGACGATGCATTGTTCTTAATTTTACTTATAAATTCATATAAATGAGTTTTTTTTGTTTTTTTTTTATCTGCAATTTTCTTAAAATATAAAGGTAATCATATATTTGATTTGTTACTGTCTTTCTAATTAGTGAGAGAGAGAAGGGAGAAAAAAAAGTCACAACACAGCCAGATCCGGTGAACATAAAGCGTTAGCATAAGGGGTGGCTTGTGGCTCAGAGGTAGAGTGGTCGCCCCTCGAACCATTGGTGGTTCGAGCCCAGGCTCCTCTGGTAAGACACTGAAACCCAAGTTGCTTTCCGGATGCTGTATGTATAGCTGCCCACTGTTGCTTGTTAAAATGCAGTAATTTCAAACTACATTGTATTGTGTATGTGACATGTGAGAATAAAGTTTGTTCTGTAAAGCAATAGGTTCATAATGTCAATTTGACAGCAACTTGTTTATAGTCCTCAATGCCTGCCCCGGTGCACCGAGGCCACAATGCCCGCCCCGGTGCACCGAGGCCACAGCCTCCAACATCACAAAACGATGCTTGTTGACTGTGACCTGCATTTGATCACATAAGATTTATTGTAGGCTAGTTTGCTATAGTTTATGGATATCATGTACCGCACACACCCAGTCAAGAGTCTTTCATAAAAGTGATGGTTCGGAGTAATTTCACCCTAGTGTCTTTTGCACCATGACCTCGAACCAAACACCCCCCCAAGCTTTTTTCACCTGGGTCTAACATTGGGATAGTTAGCGTAGAGTAGCGTTATCAGCTGAATAGCTTATTAGCTCAGGGGCTAATGGACCCACGTTTGTATCTCGTAAATGACCCCACTAATAATGCCCGAAATGATACCAAACTTCTACACTAGTACAAATAGGTTATGTACTCATAAAACGATGGATTGGAAAGTTTGTAAGTACACCAGAAGTTTATGAACACTTGCCTGCTCTCTTCTGCTCTCTGTTGCTGCAGCTGCTGCTGCTACCTGCAGTTAGAGGAGTGCTTAGGGCCGTCTACAAATTACTACACCGAAAAGAGATACAACAAAAATATTGATTAATTTATTGATTAAATAAGGTAATGTCTCCAAACTTATCTCAGTTATTACTTGTCTCCTGCTAGTTATACTACAGCACTTTAAAAAAAAAAAAAGTTAAATGCCGGCAGCAGCAACAACAGCAGAGAGCAGAAGCCAGCAGGCAAGTGTTCATAAACTTCTGGTGTACTTACAAACTTTCCAATCCATCGTTTTATGAGTACATAACCTATATGTACTACTGTAGACGTTTGGTATCATTTCGGGCATTATTAGTGGGTTCATTTACCAGATACAAACGTGGGTCCATTAGCCCCTGCGCTAAGCTATTCAGCTGATAACGCTGGTAATTGAAATGTGCTATACAAAATTATTTTGTTTTGTTTATTTATCAGCACTAAATATCCTTTCCACCAGTGAGAAAGTTATGCTGCTGCACTCAGACCCTTTTTATTAATGGTGATATATTTTCTTTCCTTTCTGGTAGGAGTGGCAGCAGGCAGTCACCGAGCCGCTCCTCAAGCAGCAGACGAAGGAAATGAGCCGACACCTTGAGGCGCTTTACTACTTTTTTTTTTTTGTGTTGTTTCTCTGTTCACTTCCGGCTGGTTTGAACTGGACTATAACATGGACTTTACAGCCAGTGGTCAGTAGATAAACATCTGCTAATGTCAGGGGACTTGTTTTGGTTTCGAGCCATCACACGGTTATCAACAATGTGTTTGTTTTTTAAGCTGCGTTGACCCGAGGCTGGCTTGTACATTTCTTTTTATGAGCTGAATAAGAAACGTACACATTCACACACGCAAACAGTTAAGTAAAATGTAACTAACAATGTTCCTCTGTACTTGTACTGTTTGTTGCGTTATACCTGTAGATATAAGCTGTCTGTATTTTTGGTTATGTAACAGATTCAAATTTCCATTTAATGTGAGCAGAAACTGAAACATGGTTAATTTCTTTGTTGAAAATGGTTAATAAAAGGCAATTGTACATTTAATTTCTGTGGAATCTGTCCATTTGGTTATTGTTGGACATCACACTTTAAGGATAGGTTTGCTGATATTTTATATTGTCCTTCTTATAAAAAAAATACCATGAAAAGACCCAAACCAACAATGAATGTATCTACTAACAAGTATTGTGTGCGTCTCAAAGCCTGATATATCTTCCTCTGTGCCATAGAGCTCCATTGTTGTCCAAGCACACAACGCATGTTACAAAGTGACGCACGTTCGTCACGGAAGTAAAGGCTGGACTACAATATAGCTGTTTGGAGCAGTTTGTGAACTGTGTTTTCTGTTGGAGATGGTAAGTGCCTTTGGGGTGGACTTTGGGCTTTCTCACTTTGTAAACCTATAACATGCACAAAAAAGATATACAACACAACAATTTGGGGGTGGCAGTAGCTCAGTCTGTAGGGAGTTGGGTTGGGAACTGGAGGGTTGCTGGTTCAAGTCCCCATTGGACCAAAGTATGGTGGTGGACTGGTAGTTGGAGAGGTGCCAGTTCACCTTTTGGGCACTGCCAAGGTGCCCTTGAGCAAGGCACCGAACCCCCAGTTGCTCAGAGCGCCTTTCCATGGGCAGCTCCCTCACTCTGACATCTCTCCATTAGTGCATGTATAGGTTCTGAGCATGTGTGTGTAATTCTGACCTGTGTGTAATAACAGAGTGAAAACCTTGGAATTTCCCCTTGTGGGATTAATAAAGTATAAATTATTATTATAAAGGGAAAAAGCATAACTTGGACACTTAAAATAGTTGGGGGAGGAGTTAGTTATTGCGCTGCTTTATATCCTGTACAAAGAGGAGTAGATTATTACACAGTTTGGGTTTTATTCTAAAAAAACAGTTTACTCAGCTTTTAAATTGTGAAAGAATGCTTTCCGTGTGAGGGTGAAACGGGCTGTGCACGGAAACATTACTCAATGTTAACTGTGACCAGACACTGGTTTTGGCTGCTCTTGCAATATTGAAACCAGCATGGCGAAATCGCTGTTTAGGTGTGTCTTCACCGATAGTTTCATTTTTCACAAATTTCAGATAGTACTAATTCAGCACTATATTTAAGCATTTTTGGTTAAAGCTCAAGCTGTGATGTAAGTGAAATGACCTGACCTGAATGTTTGTACCTTTTTAGAAAGGTCCTAGACTTAATTAGACATTTTTTGTCACTAATTTGTCAGAGTTGATGTTTGCACTGTCTCTGTGTTTAACATGGGACAGGCTCAATCAGCCCTTTATGACCATAGACTGTAAAACATAGTTTATGACTTATGCGGGCCTAGAAATGCTGACAGTAGTACTTTAGATGAGGATGCACTGCAGGGACAAAAAAAAATCCCATCAAAATTGTGGACACAAAGAATTTCTTGATTAACCACTTTTGTTTCTTTTTAGTTGTGTATCCTGTTCCCTTTTGTTTTGTGTCCTTTTTGAGTAACCTTACATGGACTAAATTATAAAGTAAAAAAAAAAAATCTAGTTGTAGGCCCTGAGTTGGCACACAGCGGTTTTAGGTTTTTCCCACATGACGTGAATGCAGCATCAGATGATGAGAGTGGGTCATCAGCTGCAGACAGTCAGGTGTGGTCGGCGGGGAGACATTCCGACCGAATCGGTGATCTAGCGGACTTCAACGGGACATACACAACGTCAACCGCGGATCTGTAAACATGACCCAGTGACCGTGCACCAAGTACACCTCAATGACCAAAGTAAGTTTATTTTTTATAAATGTCTAGTTTAAAGTTTCTCCGAGGAGTGAGAAGTTTTCTTGGTGTCGGGAATAAGTGGCAGGCCAGGGTCAGGCCCAGAGACCGTCACTCCAGACTGGAAAAAAGAAATCCGGAAGATTTTAAGGTTTCTTAGCTTCTTAGCACATGTTATCCAACACGAATCGCTATTTTCTATGTATTGTCATGGTCTCGTTGCTACTCTAGTTGAAGTAGTTTGCGTGTAAGTACTTAATCCGCTGTTTCCTACCGCTCATGCAATACTACCAACGACGTAACGTAATATTACGTTAGCGAAAATATAAGTGACAATTGAAATAGCTAGTTCAACGTCCACACAAGCCCGCGTTTGTGTTTTTTAATCTGTGCCGAATCGAAGAACGTGTTTTAAGTTTTTTAATACATCCATACAAGTAATTTATAGGCTTAGCGTAGCCTCAATCAATTCATTTTCCGAAAAAAAGGAAATTTTCGTGGGAAGTTTGGCGTAAACGTTGTCTTCAACCTAAAACGTGTCCTACAAGGTGAGCTGTTGGTCTGTGTCACACACAAACCTCGCTTTAACGGCTAAACTCCAACCGGATTAATAAACGTTAGTGTCATTGCAGCTGCTGTTTTACAACATGTATCAATAGTGTCGACCTCCCGTTTAACCAGTGCTGATGTGGATGTCCTTCTGTTTTCTGGTTGACCTGTGGCCACTGAATGATGTTGCCTCGTGTTCGTTAGGATTTTACGCCAAACTACGTACAAAATATTTGAAAAAAAGCATCGGCTCGTCTATGGGCAAGTGCTCGCACCCCATATGAATTAAGACTTTTATTCTCAAACGGTAGCTATGTGTTGTACTTAAATTCGTCTTCTCTAGATTTAGAATTATTGATTAAATTAGACTTTTAGAAAAAAATTAGCTTTAAGTTACTTCACACAGCAGTAGCCTACAAATGCAGTTTGGAATGACTCAACAATATTGTCAATTGTATTGTACAAGGTGTTAACCTGCGCTGATACAGGCCCTACAAATAATTATTAAACTGTTGTATACACTTCCTTCCTCAGTGAAAGTCCCGTTAATAAATAAAGGTAAAAACAAATGCGGCGACTATAGTGTTTAGAAATTTAGAGATAAGATTTATCATTTTTAAAGACAGCTGCAGCCTTTCCTGTTTTCAAGGAAAACTGGCTCACCGTTAGCTAGCCAAACTCCACTGTTTTACTTTCCTATTAAGCTTAGTGCCAGTCATGGGAAGGCAATGATAGCTAGCCTGGACAGTCGGACTGTCCGCGAGGTTTTGTTGTAGCTAACCAGCTAACCCAGCTAAGTTAAAGAATGGTGGTGGATAAAGCAGGATGAGGAAGTTATATTTAGTGACTCAGCTGTTGTTTGAGGAGCAGGGAGGGAGGTAAGGAGGGGCACACACTCTAATCAACAATTAACTGATAATCACAATGGCAATGGTGGAAGAAGTATTCAGATCCTTTACTTTACTAAAAGTACTAATACCATACTGAAAATACTCCACTATACAGTAAGTCCTGCATTCAAAACCTTACTTAAAGTGTCTAATCAGCAAAATGTACCTAAAGTAAAAGTATGTATAGTGCTGCTATGTTCCCTGTCAGTGTTTTCCTATTATATCTGATGTTTCTGGATTAATAATTCTGCTGCATTAATGTGTATGTTGCATTTTACTGCTGTAGATGTTTAAGGTTGTACTAATTTTACCTCCTTTATATACTGTTGGCCAGTTTAATCTATAGCAATGCATCATATTCTATAAACTCATTATGTTTGTTGTGTCTGTCTCCTGTGAGAACCACATACTGTATCTCTAAAAAGTCAACTTTTCATGGTGTCAGAAAAACAGCCGTTTTCAGCTTTGTGATGAAGCATTTTCCACTGGATCCAAGAGGCTTTTTGAAGACTTTACTTATCTCAAGAAAAAGGAGAGTAGAAGTATAAGGTTACATAAAATACTCAATTACAAATGTGAGGTACTTTTACTAAAGTAGGCTACAACACATATGTAAATGTACTTAGTTACAGTCCACCACTGCACAGTGGTTATGATGCACTGCTGATTGATGTGTTTTCCTTTTAACATCTGATTATTTTTCTCTTTCTTTAGCACCTTTTTTAACCTGGGCTGAACAAAGAAGCTAGAGCCCTCCATCTGTAATGATACAGGGAACAGTTGACTTTTCACCTATCAACCAGAGGAACTGGGAACAGGAAGTGAAATTTAAAGGATCATCTTAAAGGAACCTCAGCAGATGTAACCACTACCGAAATGCAGTGAAAAAAAAGAACGTCTCAGTTTTTTGCTTCTTTTTAAAAAAGGAGATGGAGTTAATGAATGAATAGTGGAGGAGTTCAGGACAATAAGTGGATTCATGATCAGTTGTTAAGTCACCTGTCCATTTGGCTGTCTGAGCAATAACCACAAAATGCCAAATCCCTGTAATCATAGAAAGTGTGGCTTTCAGTGTTTTTAAACGAATAGACCTCTGTGAAGACGTTACATTCAATGTGGGACTTCATCCAAAGGAAAAAGAAGGGAGTGTCCACACTTCACTGACAGAACTGTGAATGTAAAAAATCAGTGCGTATAAAAACCGATGAGTTGTCACAAGTTGGAAATCCCCTGCTGGAGTGTCGGTGGGTGTGACTGGAACTAAGGTGGAACCACGTGGCTGCTATCAGCCGTCAAGCATGAACCATACATACAGAGCTCTTCAGAAACGGTCTGTTTTCTTCTGGCTGCTGTGGTTTCACTGTGAATCCAAACTGAATGATGTGAACTTCTGAACTGAAACTCAAAGGATAAACCAAAAAAAATTCGACTGGAATGTCCTCTTGTTGGCACAGGAATGCCTGTGATTTTTGGACAAACTCTTGTGCTACTCTGAGCTCGTAGCATTGGGAGGTGAAAATCAAAAGCACTGGGGAGATCAGGAATATCACCTCCTCCTATGAAACTGATTTTACTTGGAAATACATTAAGAGGCCTTCCAAATGGCGGGAAAGGACTACAATCATCTCTTCAAACTGCTCATCATTGGAGACTCCAGTTAGTGCATTTTATTAAATTAATTTAAGACTTCATCTGAAGTCAAAGCATGTTGTTTCAAGAGTCCCAGAAGTGACAAATGGCATTAATATGCCGCCCTGCAAGTGAATACATGAATTCAGTGGTTCCCAAAGGTTTTCTGTAATGCACAGGAAGCCCAAAAATGAATGCCCTTTTTATATGCTGGTAACACAATACTTGGGAAACTAGTAACAAAAGAAGCAAATTAGATTATGCACTCAAGAACATGAGCTATGTGTTTATTTTTAAGCATTCTTCTCATTAGTTTGTGGGAAAATGAAAAATATAAGTTAAATAACGCTTAAACCGGCAGTTTCTTTACACACAGAAGAAATATATCATAACTTTTTTCAGATCATATATTTTGACTTGTTATAGTAGGAAGTGCACAGGTTTCACTTGTGTTTGACAAGTCAAAATGGTTTATTTAACTTTAGTGTCACTCCTGCTAGTCATGCACACTGCTAAGGCTCTGCGCTATATATATATATATATATATATATATATATATATATATATATATATATATATATATATATATATTTTTTATTTTATTTTTTTTCCGATACTCCTGTAACCCGTGTGTGCGTGTTTTCTTCTGATTTTCAAATTTGAGAATAATATATCCCGTATGATACTATTACTGATAGGGGGGGTTTTGATAAAGAAAGTTTAAAAAAAATCCATCTATCTTAACGTGTTTGTGTATATGTTTCCCTCACTAATCTAGTCAATGTTGCAGGATATAATAGAAGAGCTGAGTTGATATGAGGTACGTCAGCCAAATCTAGGTTTATTACAATGTGCAATAGCTTTCTGAAACTCACAAACCGTCTGACTCTGTGAACGTTATTATAAAGAAATGCCCCGCAGAGGTTCAGACCAGTTTCAAGCCACCTCCTGGTTCACTGTCAAAACAAAGCCGTGAACCGCTTCAAATTGCGTCAGCTGCGTGTTTGTTTTAATAACAATAAGCAAGTTTCAAACTGCAAAAGCTACACACTCTTCCGCGTTGTTCAAACACACACTACTGTTGTCCACATCTGGGGTTGGGGTTTTTTTTTTTTTTTAGATGTAATCAATTTTGACTTTTATACTGATACTTAATGAATTCTAGCTCTGATTCTTGTTGTTAGTCGAGTATATAAAGTCACAAAACATCTGATTATTTTGGAACGCTGGCCGTTTGTTCTTACATGACTTTGGTGTTCCAGCATTAGCTGATTCTGTGACGTTATAAATACGATTGGGGAACATATCAGCATCATTAGGGTTTTACATTTCTTTATTGGAACAATTTTGTGAAGTTTCTTTGAAGGATATTTCCTGAAATGTTTCCCTATAATTCCCGGTTTCAGTAAGGGAGGATTTTTATCATTAGAAAAAACAACAGCTACATCTGTACGTTTTTTTTGCCTGTTAACAGCGTTCAGTGTCATTTGTGGACAGGTAGTCGGACGGTTACAGGGTTCAGTTTCTGATAACGGTTCCCACAAGCTTTGTCTGTGATGGGGCTTAACTGGGCTCGTTTTTAACAAACCATTATTAACCGCTATTTATTGATGTATTCAAAAATACTTTGACTCATCAGGCAGCCTGTTAGTGGCGTTTGTTGCTTTTGGGACTCCATAGTAATGTGGAACTAATGATCAATGTTGTGTTTTAATTCAATGTAATTTTGATACTCTGACACCATTAAGTTATTACTTTTTGTTGCATTGAAGATGCGTTTTCCTCTTTACCTGCATACATTCAGCAATTGCAAGACGTTTTAGACTTATTTTCTTCTTTGGTTATATATATATTGCATTGGATTATAATGAATACCTTGTAGTGACACTTTTGTTTTTGAAGGTTAAATATTGTGATAGTTGTGGGTTATACTGTACTGTATGTTTCCCGGCCTGCTGCTGCTTTGTTCTGATTTGTCATTTTTCTTTTGAACAAATTCTCACTGGTTCTCTCGGGGAAGGTTTCAGCAGATTATTTAGGCAGGATTTTTTTTCAAGGATTGTTGTCTCTTTTTAATCACACACTTCAAGCTCATTTGTCTCCAGTATAGAGTTCAACCTTTGCTCGTATTTCTCGCTTTGTTTCACTTTCCTTATCCTGGAAACCTAGGTATGACTGGCTTGTCTGTTCCTGTTTGGGAACATTTAATTCCTCAGAGTAAGTTACTTGCTAATCTTTTCCTGCTGATCTTTTTGTCTCTCAGGTGTCGGCAAAAGCAGTCTTCTGCTCCGCTTTGCAGACAACTCCTTCTCTGGTGAGTTACCACAGTTTGCTGCAAGTCAAATCACAGTAAACGCCTCCATATTTATTAATAGAAAATCAGTCCTAACTGGAAAAAAATCCCCGGAGTAACACACTGTAGGCTCTCACTTAGGCTCTTCTTTTAGGCAGAGAAGTAAAAGCATTTTAATCAAGTCAAGTCATCTTATCTGGGTAAGCAGAGCTGCCCTAACATGTCAGGAGCTCCAGAGGAAGGCAACGTTTTGGACAACATGCAGACATTTTGGTGGAAGGGTGGACATATACTGTAGAACCTTTTGATTAAGAATGACTTCCTCAAACATATTGATTGAATTTAAATATCTGTCATACAAAGCTATTCCCATTTGGCAGAAAACACATTAATTGCAATCTCCATGTAAAGGCTCTGCATACCACGCAGTTTTTTTGCCTCATTAGACTGGGCTCTAGTTGAAGGTGAGTGGAGCTACACTGGGAGTTTGTAAGGTGTGACTAAACTAATAGGAGTGAGGCAGATGTCAGGCAGATTTACAGTTGAAAATTGGCTGCCTGGCTAACACTGGCACATTTACAGAAATGTTGATTGTGTGTTGTCCTTTTTCTAAATAAATAAAAGAAAAAGAATCAGAGTGCACACACTAACAGTCCTGACAACATCTGTATAGATGGGGCATGACTGAAGGAGCCTTAATGGGCAACAAGGGCATGCTGCTACATTAGCAGGAGTCCCCTTAAAGTTATTTCATTTTTGCACCCACCAACGTTTTTTAACAATTAATGAAAAAAAAGGGGGGGCGGGCGTCTGGATAGCTCAGTTGGTAGAGCGGGTTCTCATGTATAGAGGTTTACTCCTCGACGCAGCTGCCCCAGGTTCGATTCCGGCCTACGGCCCTTTGCTGCATGTCATATCCCCCCCTCTCTCCCCTCTCATGTCTTCAGCTGCCCTGTAGAATAAAGGCCTAAAATGCCCAAAAAAATAAAATAAAAAAGGGTGTTTCACAAATTGTTAACTTCCTGGAGCCATTACGGTCATGAATATAATTGCACCTAACCTAGATAATTTGATAGCATAATATCAACCTATGCAATTGATTATGGATGCACAATCTTTGCTGTGGCAATGTACTAAATTTTTGGAGGAAAAAGAATGTTCTGCTGATACTGAAGTGAATGTTTAGCATATTAACGTTGCACACAAATGCAGTACAGGGGAGTCTGTGTTGTCTTGTTATTCTGACTTTTGATGGTCCGCTGGTCTCCTGCAGGCAGCTACATCACCACCATCGGTGTCGACTTTAAGATCCGAACAGTGGACATCGATGGAGAGCGGGTTAAGCTGCAAATCTGGGACACAGCGGGCCAGGAGAGATTCAGAACCATCACATCAACGTAATCATCCACAGGCCCAAACTGGTTTTATGTTCAGGAATTTTCCTCACTTTCATTTTAGCCTGGCGGTGTATGGCTATTTTTTAATTTTTTTCAATCTTTCTTTGTCCAGGTACTACAGAAACACCCACGGGGTCATTATTGTTTACGACGTGACAAATCCAGAGTCGTTTGTGAATGTTAAGAGGTGGTTAAATGAAATATCCCAGAACTGTGACAACGTCTGCAAGATTCTAGGTGAGTCAGCCGTATTAATGCGAGTTTCGTATTTTCATGTTATTTGCATGCTGGAGTGTTGTTAAAACATTCAGACCGACATGTATTGGTTGGACAGTCTCATTGCTTGCTCAAGTGCTGCCTAGGTAGCAGGGACTTTTTACGACCCACTGTGGTTAAAATAAAAAAAGGTCTGTGCAAAAGTTCCTGCTAATGAAAAGGCTGTGTTCTGTAAATGTCTAAACTGTGCGATTTTAAAAACAAATGAATGAAGTTCAGCCTGGTTATTTTAATCAAAGAAACACTATTACACCCAAGTATAAAAGTGTGACACTTAAGGAGTTTTAACACTTAAGGAGTGGCGGTCTAAACAGTTAGTATAGTTGGTGTAGTCTTTTCATGCACTTTGATTATAAACAATAAAACGGTCAGATTGTACCAGCCTGAAAGAGTAGAAATAAAAATAACTTTTCCTGCTCACTCTCAGTGGGAAACAAAAATGACGACCCTGCCAGGAAACAGGTGGATACCCAGGATGCTGTGCGTTTTGGGGAGTCAATGGGGGTTCGGGTGTTCGAAACCAGTGCCAAAGAGAACGTAAACGTAGAAGAGGTAAGTGTAATATAATTTCATATAAAATTCCCTTTAGGTTGTATCTGAGATTTCTTATATGCGTTTGGCATTCTTTTCCCCTGGTAATGTTACTAAAGCATATTTGCATGTGTTGATTCATGTTTCCTTTTGTACAATTTTAGGGCTGCAATTAATTATTATATTACAGAATAATCTGCAGATTATTTTTATATTAGTGAAAATGCCCTTCACATTTGGGTTTGGATTGCTTGTTTCGTTCAGCCAACAGTCCAAAACCCAAACTGTTAACTTTTCTTTTATATAAAAAAGCAAACCGCAAATATTCACATTTGAGATTAAATGTTTGGGAATTTAACCTTAAAGAATTACTGAAACATAGTTTAGTTGCAGATGAATGCTCTGTCAATTGACTTATCGATTAATCCACTAGCTGTTGCAACATTTTCCAAAAGCTCTGAACACTCAGTGTGATTTGTTGCTTTGCTCAGATGTTCATGGCCTTCACTCACATGGTGCTCCGGGCCAAGAAGCAGAGCCAGAACAGAGCCGAGAGGGACGAGGCGGGAGAAGGACACCGTCAACATCAACGCCCACAGAGACCGAGACCGCAGGAAGAGGGGAAAGAAATGCTGCTGAGCCCCAGACAGACTACACAGCCACATAGCGCTCATCGCTTACACAAGAAGCATTCAAACAAGATTGGGAAAACGTGCCTTAGGAGAAAAGTGTTCTGTGTTTCAAACTGCAGATGCAAGTGTTTGAAACTGTCCTGCGCTATTCACTACGCCAAGTTACCAACCAACAGGCGGCAGCTAGTTCTGCCTTACTGCTGGTTGTGAATGGAACTGAGGCAGAGGAATTTACAGTCTGTCAGCACTGACTGCATGTAGCAGCTGGGAGGTTACATGAGTTAAAGGATCATTCTGGTGTTTTAGAATTTTTAGCCCATTTACCACGAATCACATTTAAAGCATTCTGTAGTGTTTTCAAATTTTTGTTCTGCTGGCAGTAGGGCCTGATGATGGAGAGGTTGGTCAGTGAGTCATCTCTGCTACTAACTGCCCAGATTACTATAAAGATTGCTGTTGAAAATGCTTCCCATAAATCCATAATATTTTCCGTATCCCTTGGCCTTTTCATTAGTGCCAATCATCATTCAAATTTCTATTGAAACAAAAACATCAGACAGGTGCCATGACACTAAGAGCGTATTCACAAACATTTTTGATTTTAATTAATCTTTTAGCCCAACTACCTATTGTGGTTCCAAGAATAACTAAATTACTGTTTGTTACAGGACTGCAACTAATGACTCTTTTCTTCATCTATTAACCAGCTGATTACAATCCATCACAAAACATGATAATAAAAAGTGAAGAGTCTGCACTACATTTCCACAAAGGAATAACATAACTAAGAGTCAGAGCATTCATGATGTAAACTAACTCAATTATTTTTCAAGTCTCTGCAAATTGATTTTAATATTGTGATGTAAACGAGACAAAGAACAAGAAAACTGCTGCCTGTACAGTTGATTAAAAACACAACAATCTGTTTTGAAATGTAGAACTGTATGTGATCGTGGGGAATGAGCTAGAACATACAGAAACTCTGGTACGGTCCTTTAACTTTGCACTAATGAACCACTGTTATGTGCTGATGTTTTAGTTGTTTTTTCTTAATACAGTAAACTTAATTTACCACTGAAAGGGAACTCGTTGCCATTGTTACTAAATTGTAACCTTGACACACTAACAGGTGTGAGGAGTGCACTCAAATGTCTGTATACCTTATTTCAGCTCAAATGAGGCCAGTAATAATCCAAGACTACAGTATGTGTGTAACCTCAACAAATTACAAGCCCAAAATGTTTAAGTCATTGGTATGTTTTTAAATATAAATCTGTTGCCTAGCAAATGTGTCGAAATAAAGCAATAAATCCAGAGTTACTGTTTGTATCACAATATATCCTCCTACAGGCCAGTGCTTCAGGTGGAATCATAATTCCAAGGTTTACCTATGAAGAGTATCAACCTGTTCCCAAAATAAAAAAAAATAAGAGCACCAAAAAGCAGCTGAAGCTGCCTATTTAAACCAATTCAAAATTCAACACCTACCTTAGATTCTCCTGTAAGTTATCTAAAAAATGTACATGCAATGTACATTTTATCTACATAATGCACTGAGTGAGTTTAACCCTTTTTCTTCAATGCTTCACCATCAACTCAAATGGTTTTCACTGGAATTTAAAATATGAACACCTCTGATTGGTCAGTGTTTCCGGGTCTTACCGTAAAGAAGCCCCGGCAGCTCGTTTAAAGGCACAGTTTCCAAATACGGGCTGTTTCTGTGGATTGAGCGTTTTGATACTTTTACAGTATTAATATAGCATCTTGACCTGCTTTGTAATCAAAAAATACAATTTACTTCACTTTTGGCAACATGGGACCTTTAAACTAACTTGAACTCATATCACCAGAAAATAGTCCTGATGACTCGTATGTCTCACAAAAGATAAAGGATTTTCTGTTTGGCTTTGGAGACTTTTAAATGACTTCATACCGATAGAGGTAAAAGTAGCAATACCTCTGCAGAAATACTTTGTTACATGTAAAAGGAAAAAAAACTGTGGTGGAAATTAACAAAGTACAATTACTCAAGTACTGTACTTAAGTACAATTTTGAGGTGCTTTAGTATTTCCATTTTATGCTACTTTACTTCTACTCCACTACATCTCAGAGGTAAATATTGTATTTTTAACTGCACTACATTTATTTGATACCTTTATTTACTAGTTACTTTACATATTCAGATTATTAATACAAAATTGGGTAAAAAACAAAACTCTGTAAACTGTGGCTTAGGAGATAAGTGTGTGTTTCTAACTGCAGATAGTCCATTCAGTGTAACAGCTGAAGGTCACTGCTGGAAACTTCTGAAATGAAATGGAAATATCGATTTATAAGTAATGCATGTCCCTGGTTGACTCAGTTCAGACGAACATAGGAGACATTTAAGAGCTTTTATACTTATAATACATTAGTAATATATGTCTGTGTTCAACACCAATAACTTCACAACTGTGGTTGCAGCATCAAAACTGTCTGCACTGATGCTAAAGGGGGTGGAAGTGCTTTTATTTTGAAAAAAACAAACCTTTAGAGGACTAACCCTCATAAAATTATGCTGCATTCATATCAAGAAAATCCAGTTTGACATGCTGGTGGAAATTTTGTTGGATTACTTTGAAAGTGAAGAACTTCCCCTTCTTTCAGCTACTGATACTTACTTGTGGGTTGATGTCAGAATTGATCTGAAAAACAGGGTCTGTCTGCAGAACAAACAGGAATTTACTGATAGCTGCAATTAGAAGTTTAAGTAGTATTCCTTTCCTAAAGCTGAGGAGAAAAATATTGTCCTATATATTTCTCACAGCACCTGAATGCAGCGTCACACTTGAGCAGTTTTTTTTTCTCCTTGTTTTCGCTCTCATGCTCCTCTTCATCAGTTGGATTTGGGGAGTCTGTAGACACCTGCAGAGACCATCAGCTGATGCTCCCTGACCTTCCTCTGCAGGAAGGCCTCCAGCTCGTTGACGTCCATCTCTGTGACGACGGGTCCCGTGGCAACGAACATCCGGAGCATAGAGTGGATGCGGTCCAGCGTCATGCTGTCCAGGTTGGTCAGCATGGCCTGGATGTAGGCCCAGAACAACTACAGAGACAGAACGAGCGTTTTAAGATGCGTCTTCAGGTACTCATAGTTATCTTTTGTGTGTGTGTGTGTGCGTGTGTAAGCACCTGCAGCTTCTCCTCCCTCTGCTCAGACTGGGTGGTTGTGTTGGAGTCCCTTTCCTCGTCGCTGTCGATCAGCATCACGCCTCTCTCCATCTTCTCTTTGGACGAGCCCGTCTCCACCACGTAATAGCGGCCTCCCGCCTCCTCCCTCAGCACGCCGTGCTGCTGCCACAGAGCCAGCTTCCTGTGCACCAGCTCCTTCGGGGCACCCAGCTTCACGCTTAGCTCCTCCAGCGTCCAAGAACCTTGTGGATGACAAATAGGCAACCAGTCCGTTTAAAAAAAAAAAAAAAAAAAAAAAAAAAAAAAGGTGAGGTGAGGTGGAATGTTTTTGAATGTAACTATTTAAATTATCCTGATTTCTGGTTGTAATTTCATTTTGTAAATTCAGCAAAGTTTAAGAAATAGTAACTTGTGTTTATTCTGGAAGAGTAGTTAATATCAGCCACAAGATGATTACATGAGCTCTCATGGAAAACACCTGACCAGATCCTAATTCACCACATTTCTGATGCACCGACAAAATATAATAAATCCATTAACTACAGAGGTAAACAAACCAAGACATGAAATAAGTTTTAAAATGAAAGATGGTACTTTTCTCCTGGAAGTGCAGGATGATGGCAGCGTGGATGGGGGAGACAGTGAGGTTGGTGAGGGTGCGGTCCTCCAGCTCCAGGTCCAGAGTGACTGAGCCCAGGTGAGGCTTCCAGCTCAGCGTCCTCATGGCCTGAAACACAGAGGACAAGTTTCAATATAGACCAGCACAGCGATGGGTATGTTGTGGTGTCTAAAATAATTATACATGATGTACTGATTGCTAAACTAGTCTCACACACACACAAAAAAAAGCTCATGACAGAAAGAGAGATAACTGCAAGCATGACACGGTGAGAGCAAGTCAAATTGCTTTTTTACGTTTTTGTAGTGGTGTGTACAAGAACAAGTCATGAGCTGCTGTGGTCTGTGGTGTCTCAGAATCTAATCCTGAGGAAGCTATTAGCAAACATGGAGGTTGAACATTGTACGATGTGTAATGCAAGTTGTTTCTAGCATTTAAAATGTTGCTGTTTAGCAGCCAACTCAACCTCAGCTGTCGGTGAAGGTTTTCAAAAGAGCCCCTGTGTAAAAAATGCATTTCCATATGATGATTATCCCTAAGACAAAAAATAAATCAGCCGCATCAAGTTTCATGTCTGAACTTTACCAGTTGATTTTCAGATTGTATAAAAGTAATGAAAAAGAAAGGAACTAAGAAGTGGTGATACGCTTATAAAAATTTAAAACATGCAGAACCACCCTGGTGTAACAAACAGAACAGCCAATGGCGGCAGGTGAACTCCACCTTGAGTTTCTCGTAGCGGTGTGTGTAGGCCTCCATGGCCTGGCAGATGAGCGGAGGGAGCTCCAGCTTCTCCTCCTTTAGCGAAGGCCAGAACTCAGAGGACAGGATGATGGAGGACAGGGACAGAGACGGCTGCTCCTCCTCGCTCAGCCTCGATTCCTCCTCGCGGATGTTACTGTTGATCCTCCGAGAGTCCGCCATGTCCTGGACACAAGACAGAAGGAAGGGATGTGTGACGTCAGCTAGGGCTGACAATTTTTTATTATTGATTAGTCTAGCTGCTATCATTTAGATTAATCTATTAATTGTGGGGTCTGTAAAATGTCTAGAGCCAGAGGTAAAAAAAATAAATAAAAAACTATGCCAATTTACTGTAACTCAACAAATCATTTCAGCTACTTTTTACTTTATTTAACTTACGTGTCTACTTAAACATCCATTAATATGTATTGGGACTTTTCTTTAGGACAGGGTATGGAAACTACAATCTATAACTAGACTGACTTAAATTCTCCACGGATTCCCAGGAGGATATAAAAAAACTAAGCAAATATCTGTTGCATATGTCAACAGTATCATCTCATGTTATAAAGTGCACACTGGACTGTTTAAAAAGGGGACTACACTGCATTAAATCAAACATTGTGTCAGGCAGCGTGTTTACCTTCAGCATGACCTCGCAGTAATGCATGTGAGACTCCCCAAACCTGAGCTTCAGCAGCTCCACGTTACGAATTTCCCTGCAAACACACAAAACAGGACAAGACTATATAAAGAGCCGCACATGTTGACATTTTGGCCATAGCCCAATCGGAAACAAAAAAAACCTCCACAAAAGTGAATTGATTTAAATTTGTAAATTTTTCCAACAAAGTCTATGAAGCGCCCCCCGCCATTATGCTGGTTCCTGTCATATTTGAGTTCTCGTAATTATCCGTTTCCAACTTGTAAATAACATACAAGTTATCATTTTGTAGTACGTTGTGTCTAGGTTTATTTAATTTTTTTTAAGCTGCTTTTGTTTTGTGGTGGTCTGGTCTGGTGGGATGATTGATGATGGGTAGGATTTCGTCCGTTTTGTATATATGTGGGACAGCAGAATATACTAAGGCATTTCTGTACTTAATTTGATTATTTGTATGGGGAGAAAAAGACGAGAAACCTGACCCTTTAGTCAAAGTGTGCTTGTTCAGTTGTACCTGGCAGTGTTGTAGTTGAGTTGGTGCAGCAGTCTGTCGGCCAGCACGGCCCTGTATTCGTCTATGAAGATGTCCTTACTGCCGTAGATACTAACCAGCAAGCTGATGATGTCTGATGACCTACGTTTCGAGCCCATCTTATCTGAAAAGTTTTTTTTGTTTAGTTTTTTTTGACTCAGTAAAATCCAGTGGACGATGAATACATGCAGCAGAAATAACAAAGAATGCGTTTACTGACCGGGGACGGCGTCGGTCGGGTCTGGAGTCCAGTCCTCTGGGTCGTTGCCTTCTTCATCACTGTCCTGCATCTCCAGAGTCACCGGGTCCCCTCTGGACAGCTCGGAGGCCAAATCCGTGCAGCCCTCAGCGTCTCCAGTCAGACCGGCCACGATCTGCCTCACCGTGTCCTCCCGGGTCCTTAAACACGCAACAGAAGATTCAACTAAACTCAACCGTAATGATTAGAAAAGTAGCAGCTTCCTTATTTTATCTGTTTGTTTTAATCGGCTCAAAAGTTTTATGCCGGGTTAAAAGAGTGCTCTCTATAAATAAAGTTTGTTACCAAAGCAGAGCACAAAGATCAGGGAGAGATTAAAGATATCAGCCAGGAACAATTTAACTTCATGTGAAGCACGCTTATAGAAATGACAACGGACAATTGAATCTCCTGTTTAAAATAATAATCGACTCACCTGAGGTACTTGCGGATTGGTTGGCAGGCAACCTGCAGGATGACCATGGATGGGTCAAGCTCTCGGAGAGCCTTGATGGCCGAGATGTAAACCGTGAGGATGTCCGATGTGTGAACTCCTAAGAACGGATGGTACGACAAAGACAGGACAATCAAAACTCAATTTAAAAGTATCTCCTTCTGCTGCTGTTCTAACTAAAGAAATACTGTACGATACTTTCGTTCCAGCAGCCAACTCACCCGGGTGCAGCAGACGGCTCTCAAAAGCAGATTTTAATGAGGTGAGGAGCTGCTGTCGCTGGTTGGTTCTTTCCAGACAAAACTTCAGATCTTCAATGGCTGCTTTAGATTCTGGGAAATCTGAAGAAGAGATGGGGAACACGAAAATAAGCACAATAAGTAGGATGTGGGATGAAAAAGTTGAAAATTAAAACATTTCTGCTTCTAACTAAACTACATTTCAGAGACCAGCAGGTTCATTTAATCATAATAATAAGTCCAGGATGTATTTAGCCTAGCTTAGCACAAAGACTGGAAGGGGGACTGCTAGCCCAGCATCGTCAAAGGCGAACCTCCGAGACATGCTGGGACACTTTAAAATATCACAATAAAACACCGTTCTCTCTCTCACCTCTGATTATACTGAAGAGCTCCTCGATCCTCATGTTGACGTAGATCCTGCAGAAGAACTGGTGCATGTGGCATCTCCACTGCTTCAGGACAGAGCTGCCAGGCTGCCCGGCCTGGATGCTGGGAACACTGGGAACACTGGGAACAGGTACCACACCTTCTCTGTCCACCTCGCTCGCAAACACTTTACTCAGCCAGCCTAGCACCAGCTCCAGCCACTGCTCACACAAAACATATTCAAAATGAAGGCAACTTAAAAAGCAAACCGCTGATGAGGTGTTTATCCAGACCAGACTTAACGTCAACATTCACAGGTCCATGTTTTACCTTCTGGAACTCCAGCAGGAAGGAGCGCTCGTATTCGCCCCTGCAGTGCTGCTCCATTCGCTGCTCGATGAGCTTGTGGAGGATGGAGGTGACGGCCTCGGAGCTGACCCACTCCAGCAGCTGCAGTTTGGAACTACAACCACATCAAATAAATCAACCACTCATGCTCATAAGAAGCACATAACACATACGTGACATGCATAGTGTCCTTTTGTGTTAACCTGGTTAATACCCTCCATAAAAAAAAAAAAAAAAAAAAAAAGGTATTTTGTTATTATTTCTTTAAGTATAAAGCTGATGTATATTCTGTATGTTTAATCTTCTCTCAAACCAACAAATCATTTCACCCACTGTCAACACTAAAGTGTTGATTAGTGCAGCAGAGGGTATTGACAAAACAGTATTCCTACATAACATTAGAAATATTAGAAAAGCTATGAATGATGTGTGCATTGGAAACGGTCAGCAGTGTGTTATCTGTCCCCCTCACAGTATGTGGCTGAGCTCCTGCAGCTGCTCCAGGGCCTCCTTACACCAGCACTGCTGTGTTGGGACCCCGCAGCCTGAACAGACCCCTCGCTCGGGGCCGTCTGAAACCTCGGCCCCGTCCTCGGCCTGCCCCTCCTGGTTCATATAGACGGAGAAGGTCCTGCTGTAAAACTCCAGCACTCGCTCCTGGAGAACAGGCGAGGGGGAGAAGAGGAGGAGGGCCCTGATGATGGTAAAGGCCCGCTCCTGGAGGCCCCCAGGTCCCGGGCCACAGAGACTGGCGCGGCCCTCGTCCTGCCACGTCCCCAGCCTCTCCAAACCACCTAGGAGGAGGAGGAAGAAGAAGAAGGGATGTTTGAATAATGTTGCTGCCCTGATATAAATCAGTACTGAACTTATCGACTGCATAAGATGTATTTCTACTTGCCAAGGAAAGGTTCCAGTCGGCCTAATAGAGTCCGAAAGGCAGTGAGGAGAACCCAGGCCCTGCCTCTCTCCTCCAGCTCATTCTCCGGCTGTTTCAGTCCGGACCAGAACTCGGGAACCACAATAGAGGACAGACGCAACTGCAAAGTCTCCAGCAGCCAGCCGCCCAGCAGCCGGCCCAGACCCTGACTACACAGCAGGGCCAACGAGTCTGAGAGGCTCTGCTCTGTCACCGAGCAGCCAGGAGACACCTAAGAAAATAGACCAAGATAAGTCAGTACAGTCACTACAGGGCTGTAGTGTGTCTGTGTAATCTGTCCATGCTAATCTCAAATGAAAAACTAGACACTGGACACTTTTCAAGGTGTGCCTGCCAGGGATAGAGCCACCTGCATCACGACTTCAACTCAAGACCTGATCCTGAATCAGAGTAAACTGTCCTTGGTTTTGGTCGTTTTTTTTTGTGCACGGAGACGCAGGCAAACAGCTGGTAACGTTAAAAAAAAGACCCAACAGGAAGACAAAGACAGGCAAATAAAGAGAAAGGCAAAGGCAGCGTTACACGTACATGCCGAATTCATGTGAATACTTCCTACTAATTAGTGAACTGTCCTACGTCACGTCCCACCGGGTATGGGCCATAGCTACAAGCAAGTAGTCATTCAATCATGAAATATTTGAATGCAGTCCGGTGGCGACTTGGGGTTCCCTTCATGTTCGCTACGTGAGTCCAGTGATGAAGCCCACTCACCAAAGCTGAAGTGACAGTTTCCCAAGCATCAGCAACCCCTTGTTGTGGTGCGGATCCCG
Source organism: Perca flavescens (assembly GCF_004354835.1). Classification (NCBI taxonomy): domain Eukaryota; kingdom Metazoa; phylum Chordata; class Actinopteri; order Perciformes; family Percidae; genus Perca; species Perca flavescens. The sequence continues at coordinate 23,390,238 of NC_041345.1, read as the reverse complement.
AAATCTCGGCTGAGTCTGATTCCATCCCAATTTCCTCCATGTTCGTGGACATTCTTCAGAAACAACGAACTAGCTAGCTAGTGTGAGTATAACATTTCAACTTTGGATTTGTTTTGTCATGCTATCACGTCGCACGCGTCTGTGCACAAGTACGCATTATGTCTTAGATGTATATATATATATTTTTGTATTAATCTATAAAAACAATGATGCTATTAACATGCTATTAACTTCTTTTATGAATTTGAAATAACGTTATTCGTTTATGATTGCTGCTTGCATATCGCGGGTTTACTTCTTCGTTGTGGTCTTCTTCTTCGTTTTCTTGGAAAGAGTTTCCGGCAAACCGTATGCCAAAACGCTTAACGTTGCCCCCTATCGTTAAAAACCCGCATCGGTGGTTTCCGTTCCTCACTGGTGTTAATAGTTTTATTTTGAAGGTTGACATTGTATATTGTTATCTGTCATAACACTAGTGAGCTTGACAACTGACCTGAGTGTATTTACAATCATGAACGTTTACCGCTACCCAGTGGTCACAGTGAGGAACTGCAACACTCAATTTAATTTTGTGGCTTTACGGTCCGTGTACTTGGCGGCCAACGGATTTTCGTTTTGAAAGGAAAAAAAAAAAAAACGAGAAACGGCCAGTTTCCCAATTACCATTAGTAAATAGGAAAACAAAAAACGGAAAACAACACATTATTCGTTTTTTGTTTTGATATTAAAAAACGGAAAACGAAAAACTATCTCGTTATCCGATTGTCTTTGATGTGTTTGTAGATGGAACTCGGAAATTAAATTGTGTGTATAAATCTTATTCCTCATTCATTTTTTTCGTGACCCGGAAGCGATCGTAAGTAGTAAGCGGCTGCATACCCGGAAATCATTTGGACATCAATGAGACCATGGACAGTTAGAATGATACGGACGTAGACATGTTTTTAGACGAATATGCTAGTTTTATATTAGAAAACCGAAAGAATGGGATGTCTTGTGGGGATATAGCAGCTGCGTTGGGTTCACAGTTTGGAACGATACGGGGGTTTTCTGAGTGGAGTGTGCGGAGGTGGTGTGCTCAGCAGGGACTTGTGGTGAAACACAAGTTGACTTTTATTATGAAGTGGTCACAGGAGATTAGCGCTGACTGCTCTCATTCATCAAAAATGAGTCTACACAACAAGATTACCATCATAGTCTAATAATAATAATAATAATAATGAAGCGAAAACATTTTCAAAACTTCTCATTTTCACATAAAAGTCTCTAACGTTGTTTTGCGACATTGCTTTGGCAAAGTATCTGTCAAACAAACTAAAATCGAAACAATGATATGGCTTTCCCTTATCAAATCGCAAAAGACTCCAATTTAATACAACAATATCTGTCAAACAAACAGGCCTATAATAAGTAGGCTATAAATAAGATATAAAATCAATATAAATGTGATTTTTGGAGGTTAAAAAAGTAACTAAGTAACATACTCAGTTCATTTTAAATTAACTACTTTTACTAGTAATTTTACTTTTTTTTTTACTTAAGGGAAAGCCATATCATGGTTTCGATTTTAGTTTGTTTGACAGATAGCCTACATTACATTGCCAAAGCAATGGCGCAAAACAACGTGTTTTCGCTTCATTATTATTATTATTATTATTATTAGACTATGACGGTTATCTTGTTGTGTAGACTCATTTTTGATGAATGAGAGCGGTCAGCGCTAATCTCCTGTGACCACTTCATAATAAAAGTCAACTTGTGTTTCGCCACAAGTCCCTGCTGAGCAGAAACGAGATCGTTTTTTGTTTTCCTATTTACTAATGGTAATTGGGAAACTGGCCGTTTTTCGTTTTTGTTTTTTTCCTTTCAAAACAAAAATCCGTTGGCCGCCAAGTACACGGACCCTTTACACTGTATTACTGTTAGTTAAAACGTTATTGACATCAACATGTACACATCAGTATTATTGTGAGTATTACAAACACAATGATAGCATCCATATTTGTCATAATTGTATTAATAACGAGTTGTTTCAATAGTTTTTTTTAACATTTACTAACCATTAATGTGAAGCATACATGATCACTACGTGTATGTATTCAAAAATACGAGTAAAGCTGCCCTCTAGTGGCCACAATGAGTAACTACAACCAAGTCGGTGTCAAGTTAGATTTATTGGGAATAGAACGACTTCCGGTTAAATATTCAAAATAAAACGTTTACAACCGTTGTAGTTACGATTTTTGGCCACCAGAGGGCAACGTATACTCGCGATTAAAAATGATGAAAATACTCCTCCAGTTAAATCTTTTTCTTTAAAAAAAAGATTAACAATACGTACAAGAATAATAATAATATGAACAAAATAATAACAATGGAAATAATAATAATAATAAGTAGCTAATTAAAATAACCAAATAAATGAAAACAAAAAATATTTTTGATTATATGTATGGGCCTCACAACACAGTGTTGAATATTAGTATAATCAATATTAATAACAATTTATATAATATTAATGTGAGTATTACAAAAGGGAGTGATTGTCTGTCTGACTGATTTAGAATCATGAGTGTTCACTGCCCTCCTGTTGCCATAGTGAGTAGCTGCACCACCAAATTAAATTCATGGCTAACAACCACACGCTGGCCCTGCTATTCTCTTAAAGAGATACGCTAGAACGACGCAGACACCAGCATAGACATAATGTCTATGGACACCAGCACACAAGTATAAACCTCAGGCCACTTACGTAGGCTACAACGTAGGTTCTGCGTAGAGCCCCCGCACAACCATAAATCCACCTTAACACACATTAACACGTAGAACTCATTATTACAAATAATAATAGTAGTATCAATATTTGTATTAATTGTATTCATAATTAGTAGTTTTTGTAACTTTAAAACATACATGTATGCAGCAATTTGTGTGCATTTATATCATATTCATGACTTATTCTGCCCTCTAACAGCCACAATGAGAACCACAATGGTACTTCACTAGCATCAAGGTGGACATATTAAGTGTACTTCCAGTTTAAACAAAAAATAAAGGTTTTACAGTAAGTGTAGTTACACACTGTGGCCACCGGATGGCAGTGTAAACTCTCTCTAATTAGCGCCCTTTTATAACCCTATATAAAGGGTGCTATCTCTAATATACGGCTCTGATGATTGTAAGCGCTCCTCATCGTCAATAACTTACATCTGGAATTTGTCATGTTTTTTTTACTCAGTATAACCCACGGTATAACCAAAGTTTTCTATTTACACTATAATGTAAAACACTCAATACCTTGATATTACACATAATTGTATATATTTTGTATGTATGTAAACGTAACTATATTCATTGTAACTATATTTAATTTTTCCTTTTTTATTTTTTCTTTATTGCTACTTTTAAATAGTTTGTTCTATTTTATGTTTTTTTTTTATGACAATAATAAATGCTTACATTAAATATCTAGTTTAATTGTTTTGACCACGGCGGTAATGACTATATTTTTATTATCACATACATATAAACTTATACACATATACAGTACAGGCCAAAAGTTTGGACACACCTTCTCATTCAATGTGTTTCTTTATTTTCATGACTATTCACATTGTAGATTCTCACTGAACGCATCAAAACTATATAATGAACACATATGGAATTATGTACTTAACAAAAAAGTGTGAAATAACTGAAAACATGTCTTATATTTTAGATTCCTCAAAGTAGCCACCCTTTGCTTTTTATGATAACTCTGCAAACCCTTGGTGTTCTCTCAATGAGCTTCATGAGGTAGTCACCTGAAATGGTTTTCACTTCACAGGTGTGCTTTGTCAGGGTTAATCAGTGGAATTGTTTTCCCTTATTAATAAAAAAGCAAAGGGTGGCTACTTTGAGGAATCTAAAATATAAGACATGTTTTCAGTTATTTCACACTTTTTTTTGTTAAGTACATAATTCCATATGTGTTCATTCATAGTTTTGATGCCTTCATTGAGAATCTACAATGTAAATAGTCATGAAAATAAAAAGGAAACGCATTGAATGAGAAGATGTGTCCAAACTTTTGGCCTGTACTGTTATACAAGATTTTATAGATATTTTTCACTTAATAAAATCACCCTATCAAAATGATTTCCAAAAACAGAGGTGTATTTACGCGCTGTGGCCACTGGAGGGCGATGAACACTCGTGATTATCGTCAAGTCAGACATAATAGCATGCTAATACTTCCGGTAAATACATTTCAAAATAAAAGAAATCTAATTAGGCAGCAGTATAGATAAGCTCTTTGCTTACATGAATAGGTATGTTACGCTGGTAGCAGACAAAACAGAGGTTCAGATTTTGGTGTGGTTACGTGATGTTCTTAGTGTTGTAAATCGAGCTAACGATTGCCGATGCCGGCCGGGAAACTGTTTTGAAAGGTCTGTGTGCTGCATCAGTTGCAGCCCAGCCATAGAGATAGATATATATATATATATAAAAAACGTTAGCTCACACTCAACAGAAACATCATCATGGCAGCGGAGTGCGAGTGAGTTTGTTGACAGCATGACTTTTCCCTTTTAAACCTCATACACATTTCATCATTACTCATTATATTTGACCTACAGCTTATATATCCAATGACCGTCCAATGACCGTTAACGTGTTCTGAGTAAAACTTGATGAAATGTAGCAGGACTCATGTATCTAGCTAACGTTAACTAGCAACAGTGTGTGAGCTAACACGCTAACGCTAGCTTCATTTGTGTGAACGTTAACCTGTTATAAGACCCCACAGAAAGGCTGCAGTACAAGTTAAATATTATATTATTTCTCCACAGTGTGTTCTCTGAAATCGAAGTGCTGCAGTCTATCTATCTGGATGAACTGCTGGTCAGCAGGAAAGAAGACGGGTGAGACGACAACGAGCCGAAATTACATAACTTTGCTTTATTAGCTTTGGCTATTGACAGGACAGTGGATGAATTTAACTAAATACTTTTACTTAAGTACTCTACTAAAGTATACATTCGAGGTAACGTTACTTGTACTTTTCTTTGCTGTGCTCTCTCATAGTTAATCAGTACCACACCATCCTTCCTTGAATCATTAATCAGTTTAACAAGGGACAGTGCTCATCAGATTCATAAATCTGTCAGAACATGACCTGAGCTTTTTGATGGTTCAGTAAGGAACTTTACATAATTGAACATAGTCATTAAATCATTAGAGTAATGTTATTGTGAAAACATACTTTTAAAATCGCTTGGCATAGCATGCTAAAAGATGACCATGAACCAGATCAATTCATTTGTGTCATTCAGATAAGTCATATTTTGAGCATGGGGAAATATAATGATCAAAACTAATTCATCTTTTCAGTGATAAGATATTTATTGTTATTATTAATTAAATGAATGTAGTTTTTTGCACATGAGCTAGCAAATAATAAATTCACATATTTTTGAGTAGAGTTTGGCACACAGTGTCTGGGCAGAGGCAGAGCACATGGTGAAGCTGTTTTGTTGCATCAGCCTGCTTGATATCTGATGACACTTCAGCTCTGAGTTTTAAGACTTTACCAGTCTCCTGTAGAATCTGGTTGTTAAAACTGTGTGTTGTGTCCTTCAGGGGATGGGAGGTGAGCCTGGTCCTGTACCCGTCCACAGCGGAGGACTCTGTCTCCCAGTTTGTTCGACTCACTCTGACTTTGACCCTTGATCAGCAGGTACGCTCTCCCTTATCTTATCCTGCCTCCAATTTGGGTTACAATATCTTAGTCTCTGTGTTGTGGTTTATTGATACATTGCCATGACTGTGTGTGTGTGTATGTGTGTATATATATAGATAGATAGATAGATAGATAGATAGATAGATAGATAGATAGATAGATGATATATATATGATAAGAGTGTGTGTGTTAATGGTAATAAAGGAACATGTCAGCCAATGCAATATTGTGGCTCATTGATGTGTTTTATGGCACAGAGGAAGAAGATATATCAGGCTGTGACACACACACACACACACACACACACACACACTCACACTCACACACAATACTTGTTTAGTAGATACATTCTTTGGTTTTGGTCTTTTCATTGGATTTGTTAACAATGACAAAACACCTAGGATACCACCAGAATTAACCTTTAAAGCTCAGCTCACTGCTGATGAAGTCAAGTTTTACTCTCTTTCTTGTTTTGTTTGCTTAGTATCCCTCGTCTTCTCCAGCCATCTCCATTCATCACCCACGGGGGCTTTCTGATGACAAGATCAGCAGGTAGCGAAGTGAAGCTGTGGACTGATTTAGACCCACTGATCTGTATTACTACTTCCTGCTCAGGAAATGTTGAATATTGAGTGTAAAATCCTGTAATCATGTGCATCCCCTTTCTCTTAGTGTCCAAAAGTGTCTTCAGTTGGAGGCTCAGTCTTGTCTGGGTTCACCAGTGTTGTATCAGCTCATTGAGGTCACTATATATAGTGCTTTTTAAAAAATATATAATTTAAGAGAATATATGTTTTCAGTGGATGTTTATCTATTGATTTAATACATTAAGGTAATGATGTTGATGTTTGTTTTGTTTTCTCCTCCAGAAAGCAAAAGAAATCCTGACTGAAAGCAATATTCCTCATGGAAACTGTGTCATTTGCCTCTATGGCTTTAAGGTACGCTGTTTCCCATCAGTGCCATCATCATCTGTCCCAACAGTCTCACTTTAACAAAGTGACATAAAATAATCGATTTATTGTCATTTTTAAAGCAAAAATTACCCATTCCTGCTTGTCATTTGTAAGGAATGTCCAATTTACTTGTCTTAAGTGATGGTAAATTTAATATCTTTGGATTTGTTTGGACCGTTGGTCAAACAAAACAGGTAATTTAATGACAATATCTCAAGCTTTAGGAAACTGACCGACATATTCTGGCATTTTATTGACCATACAATTAATTGATTAATCAATAATATTGTATATAATAATTGTATACATGATACATCAATAAAAACATAATGCATGTATAAGGTGATATGTCAGAGTTGTTTTCAAGTTTATTCTGCTCCTCTAAGTGGCCAAAAAAAATCATTTAATGTAGGAGTAAACCACATGTTGTATGCAGATGTTTCCAGAAATGTAAATACAATCTGCATCTGCAAACCCATTCATGCTTGTTTGTGTACTGCATGTCTTCAGGAGGGAGAGACGTTCTCCAAGACGAGCTGCTACCACTACTTCCACTCCCACTGCCTCGGCCGCTACGCTCGCCACTCTGAGAGGGAGCTCCGCCAGAGGGAGAAGGAGTTGGAGGAGGACAAGACCAGGGAGAGAACAGACTATCAGGTCAGATATCTGGTCAAAGAAGGCTTTCTGTGTCTTTCTCTATAAGCTACTGGTATTTAATCACTGACTCATCTCATAGGAGCTGACTGTGGTGTGTCCGGTGTGTAGAGAGCCTCTAACGTATGATGTGGATCAGCTTCTGTCCTCCCCCGCCCCCCAGCTGCCCGAGGTAACTCCATCTTCTAATGGCACGGTTTCAAAATGTCACCGTAAGGTCCACTAGAAGCTGTTTCCAAGATCAAGAATAAACATTGAAAGGCTTTGTGTTTTTCACTCAGCTGGACAAAGCAGCGATTGGTTCAAATTTTCAACAGAAGTGGTGTGAACTCCAGAAGGTTTTGGAAAGACAGAGGTCTAAAGGTGGGATCATTGACCCGGAGGTGGAATCCAATCGCTTTTTCATCCATACCAACGAGGTAAGAATGAATCAGACCTTATATGGCCACATTTAGACTGCAAACCATAGCTGATATCTGTAGAAGTAAAATTCAAGTTGTCTACGATTCTTTCTTTTAATTGCGTTGGTGTTCAGATACATGTTGCATGTCTCGTCTTTCTGATCTTGTACCTTTTTTATACCACGAGCCCCACACATGTTTAGAGTAGATTGTTAAAGCTGAGACAGAGTGAGGTGATGGAGAATGGAAATTGCCAAATTCAAAAATAAATAAATTACATTAATAAATCTATATAAATTAATAAGCTAGTAAATGTTCCAAATAGTATTAAAATAAAAAAAACATTTAAAAATAAATGGGGGGAAATGTATGTAAATTTAAATACATAAATGCAAAAATAAATGTATAAACTCTGTCCCCATGACATGTTCCACAAAAACTTTACGTCAACTCCTGCAGACTCCATCTGCTGCTGAAAACGGAAACCTGGACACAGATGTCTCACCTGGACCCCCGGTACTGTCTGCTTCTAATGTTTCCTCTTACGAAACTGGTGTCAGAGCAGAGCAGTTTGCTCCTGGACTGTCCCACTGCAGAGGCGCTCAGGGCCAGAGGCGTCCGAACCAGGCGAGGGGGCCGAGGAGAGGAGGCCGATCCAGACCACAACACTGGAGAGCCGCCCCCATCACACAGCACCTGGATAAGCTGTCTTTGTCCTCAGACTGCACTGAAGGACCAATAAATGCCAAAGCTCAGGGTAACCATGGCCAACAGATGCAAGTAAATGCAGAGTTATGTCAGTCTAAGACAGGCAGGGGTGTCTACCCAGGTGACCAGCCAGTGTGCCAGGCAGCCTTGGAAACTGAATGTCTAAAAGATGCTGCAGACTCTGCAGGTGGTCATGGTCACCGTGGAAGGAGAAGGGGTCCTCACAGATCTGTCCCAGACCCTGGGGTCCCTGGGCGTTATTACTGGGACGGGCGAGCTTCAAGAAGCAGGGGAGGGCCCAATAACCTGTACAGCAGAGGAGGGGGTCCCCGCCGGGGTCATGGCAGGGGCTTCCAACACAAGGTGGTGGAGAGAGAGAGGGCTAGAGAGGAGGTGCTATGACAAAGGGCAACAGGAGGGCCAATGACCAAATGTGTGTGTGCCTCCATTATCAGTTTGCGTAGATTAAAGCCCTGCACCAGAAACAACATTCAGCGTAGAATCCTTTCCTCCTGTACATTGCTGTTATTCTGGTCTCTGGTATGCACTTTTAAGCACACTGATATTAGATACAGATGGTTGTTGCTTTTTGTTGTGGTGCAATATGACTTAAAGAACTACAAATTAAACGTTCTGTGGATGTCAGTGTGTTACAGCATGTCTTTATTTCCTGATTTAATTTTAAAGGTTCATTCCAGTTCAGTTACACCAACTTGCAGCTTTAAAATATTTCTTTGTTTACAATGATGCTGTAATTTCAAGCAACTGAAATTTAGCAGGAAATGTTTTGTTGACCAGAGTGGCCTTATGGTACGTAGATGGGGCCAGTTTATATCTCTATTTCAAATATATTGTACTTAGTCTGCTACATTTTTCAAATGGCCATAGTTACTGGTGACTTTGTAGATTACATAAAAAAAAAAAAAAAAACTGAGCTTATAAAATACAATGCATTGTTATACAGTGAATCAAACCACCCAACACTAAATAAAACCGCTAAATCATCTCAGCCTTTGCCAGCTGCAAAAAAAATACGTGACTTGCATGTTAATTCATTATTAATTATAGTACTGTTTTATTTGAACAATTGTAAAGCATTATATTTTAAGATTAACTATTATTAATCATTTATTCATCTTTATTGAATAAAGTGTCTACTTATCTAATAATATATTGTTATTTTATCAGATTATTTTACACTGTGTTATTGCTACCAGTACTCTGGTAAAGGATCTTAATCATTTTTCCTAATGGAGCCAAAAGAGACCTTAGTCTACTGTCTATGGGGCTAAAATGGCCAAGCCCCACAGCCTAGTAAGAATTTGGCTCCTACTCTGAAGAGGAGCATCTTCCCCAAGTATTGAAGGCTGGAACACTAAAAGAAAGCTTTTCTATCCATATTGTTGTAACCAACTGCCCTGGGGCCCTAGACCATCAGGGGGGTTTAAGGATTTTGGGGTAAAATATAGTTTTAAATCTTTGTCAGTTTATATCGTAACCCCTAAAAGGAATTTAAATCCTCTTCAGTATTAGACTGTCAAAGTTAATAACTTTATTATGATTAAGCTAAATAAGTCTTAAAACAACGTGGTGCTAGGTATTATCATTGACATATATAAAATTAGGTCTTATTAGGTCTTATGGGAGATGTAGAAGCTGGCGCAGGAAGAGAGGCGGAGCATCTTTAGTGGTGGAACCTATGGGTTGAACCAACTGAACCTACGTCCCACAGACGCCATCTTGGCAGTCAGTGCTTTAGTGAAGACCAGCCCCTCTAAAAATCTGCGCAGGTTTCGCAGAGGCGTGTTGTTGTTTTCAAAACGACTGAGGTTATGACTGGCGGGACTGAGTTTCACAAAAGCTACAATAACAGCAAGGACTCTGAGCCTAGAATGGATGTGGACATGGATTCTAGTCATATGGAAAGTGAGCGGGGTGATTTGGACAGTAATGTTAGTATCCCGGCTGCTTGCTCTTCCAACGGCAGTGGCGGGGAAGAGGACGAGGCGGAGGCCGTTGACCGTGTGAGAGAAGCCGGGGGCTCTAGTATTCATCACACCCCGGATAGAGGCGGAGTGTTCTGCAGCGGAAGGGAACAGGAGGTCTCGGTCGAAATTGGAGAGACGTATTTATGTCAAAGAGCCGACAAGACATGGCGTGAGTGATGCCTCTGTACTGCCTGTTTCACTCCGATTTCAGTTAGCTAACGTTAGCAGGTTAACGTTAGCTAGCTAGCTAGCTGCGCCGTCACCCCTGTTGTGTTTTGGGAGGAATCTACACTAAACTCCATTAAAATTCAGTGCAAGGTCTTATTGATGCCCTTGAAAACGTGGTTGTAAGACTTAATTCAACGATTTTTGATTTACAAAAAGCTCAGTTGGACTTTTTGGACAATTTAGCATGGATCATAAAACCATAACAGTGCAAACAGCAAGCGAACCAATTCTAAAAGTTGGGCTCAACACATAGCTACCCAAGTCACGTTTTATCAGGCAAAATAACAATAAGTGTGCTACCTCCTTTGCTAATAAGCAAGGAGGTATTCCAGTCGCGTATATCTGAATGGAGTTTGGTGATATGTCCTATACAGAACATATAAAGCTTGCATTTTACCTAACTTTGTTGGACAAAAGTCTCATTAACTAATTGAACTTGCTCTCTTTTCAGATACAGCAGAGGTTATTCAGTCCCGATTGAATGAACAGGAGGGCAGAGAGGAGTTCTATGTTCACTATGTAGGATGTGAGTACATCACTAGTTCTTGATATGCTGATAATTGCAATGCATATAAACATTTACATCGATATCATCAGAGTTGATTTAGATCGCTCCACCCTCAATTTGCTTGCTATTGATTTATTTCTTGCCCATATGCTCTCTAGCCCCTCACCTACTGTTTACAATGATTCCTCATCTTCTTTTTTTGGCGTGCAGTTAACAGACGCCTAGATGAGTGGGTGGGTAAAGCCCGCCTAGCACTCACCAAGACGGTGAAGGATGCAGTGAGGAAGAGCACAGAGATCGGAAGCGTCGGTGATTTGGGTGAACAGCCTGAAAGGAAGATCACTCGCAACCAGAAACGCAAACATGATGAGATCAATCATGTACAGAAGGTAGAGACATTGGCTATTATGTAGATATTTCACGCTGTTTGCGGGGACACTCTTGTGTTTTAAATGGTTGACATTTATCTAATGGAGTTTTTCTTTACAGACATATGCAGAGATGGACCCAACAACAGCTGCCCTGGAGAAGGAGCATGAAGCGGTAGGTGGAGTGTCTGTGTGTCTATTAGTTTCTCTTGTTAAAAATTACAAAAGTATAGAGCTAACATAACTACCTTATTCTGCTGGTCTTTACACTCCTGCTGTGCCTTTTATCTTATTTGGTTAAACTGGCTTGTGTTTTTAACTTCTTAAAATGTTTTACTATCTTTGTGTGATGATCATTTACCTCATTGTACCACCTTGCTTATCTGTCCCTCAGATCACGAAAGTGAAATATGTGGATAAGATCCAGATAGGAAACTTTGAGATTGATGCCTGGTACTTCTCGCCGTTTCCAGAGGACTACGGCAAGCAGCCCAAGCTGTGGATCTGCGAGTACTGCCTTAAATACATGAAGTACGAGAAGACCTTCAGGCATCATCTGGTCAGTGCAGCTTTCCCTTCAGTTTAGGATGTAGGCATGTTACTATCTTTGTTTGAGTCTAATGATGGAGACATGACTTGTGAAATGAAATGTCTTTTAAAAGTAACCGAGTCCTCGTAAATGTCCTACAGAATGTCTTGAATTTATACTCACATTTATTTTGGAAGTAAACTGTGGTCTTTCTCTGTGCCTCACCTCTTTTCCACATGTGAAACCCAAATCATATAAAGTTTATTACCAAAGTGAACAATAATCTGTAATTTATGTTCATACATCCTGTGCAACCTGAATGCAAGAAGTGATATTTATTTTGTTTTTTTATTTTAATAAATTAGAAGCATAGTATTGCTTGAATTACAAAGCATATAAAATCGTTAAATGTAAAGAAAGAAAGAAAGAGACAGAAAATAAATAAATAAATAGAATTAAATCTTTTTGATTTTTGTCCCCTCAGTCCCACTGTCAGTGGAAGCAGCCTCCAGGCAAAGAAATCTACAGAAGGAGCAACATATCAGTGTATGAAGTGGATGGGCGGGACCACAAGGTGAGCACACCTGGAAAGTATTCCACACCTGAAGGAGTAAGCTGTTTAATACTAAATAATATGGATTCATCGGCTTCTGGTATCTGTGTCCCAATCTGTGTTTCTTGTTCATCGTTGTGATTCATTATTTGTCTTTGTTTGCAGATCTACTGTCAAAATCTTTGTCTACTAGCAAAACTATTTCTCGACCACAAGACGCTTTATTTTGACGTGGAGCCCTTTATCTTCTACATCCTCACTGAAGTCAACAAACAGGGAGCGCACATTGTCGGCTACTTCTCCAAAGTAAGACCTGTTTCTAGTGTTTTTCAGTCAAGTCGATTGAAATATACTTTCCTAACTTAAATTTGGACTCACTGATGTTAGATTTCTCTTTAAAGGTAAACACAGACAGTTGTGTTCACATGTATTTTTGAGGCCTGAGTAACATGCTACATGCATAACCTTCCTCATAAAACATTTTGTAAAGTAAATAAATACATTTAAACCGGCATTTTTTACACCCATGTATTTCTTCATTCAATCACCTAGTGTAGTAATGGTCAAAAACTCCACAGGCACCTTCATTCCCTTTGCATGATTGCAAGTTTGTTGAGGCTGTAGAATTATCTCTAAATCTTGGAATCTCAATGTTTTGTATTCAGCAGAATCCCACAGTAGGTGTAGAGAACCTCAAACTGGAATCATTAACATCTTAACTTTTACCTTTTTGTTTTTCAGGAGAAAGAGTCTCCAGATGGCAATAACGTGGCATGTATTCTTACACTGCCGCCATACCAACGCAGAGGCTACGGAAAGTTCCTCATAGCTTTTAGTAAGTGAGAGACCATGACAGTAGCTGTAATGTGTGTCTACAGCTAATTATTACTTTTCACTAATGATTAAATATTGTTAGGTTTTTCTATTTCTTAAGTCTGTTAGAATTAGGGATGCACCAATCCGACTTTTCCAGTCCCGATACCGATGCCAGGGCTTTGCGTATCTGTCGATACCCGATACCGATCTGATACCGTTGAATTAATAATAAACTGTATACCTTCCACCTTATACCTTCCTTCCACCATGTGGAAGAGACTAAAGGCACCAGACTTTCCTAACTAAGACAAAATAACAGATGTAATGTATTGAATTCTTATTTATCCCTTTTGTCTCGATAATCTTGGATCATTGAGGATCGATTCGATATATCGATTTAGGTTTGTGTCGTTCTGATTCCTGTCATCTTCATAATCAACCGACAGCAGGAATATCAATTTTATTTTGTCATTTTACAACACTGGGGTTTCTCTATTTAAAAAAAGTCGAAGCCCCTAGCGCTATACACAAATATATATATATATATATATATACACACACACACACGTATTTAAATTAGAAAGAATAAAATAAACAATATATGCATTGATACATGTTTACACATAAAATATGAATACATATGCACTCACCAAGGTCTCAGGTTGGTTTCATTTTGGCTTTTCACTTGAAACTTCAGTTGCAGATCAAACTTTGCAATTACCCATTTCATAGAGCCTAAAAAGAGTCCAGACGTACTCTATATTAAATCCAAGAACCTCCACTCACATTTCTGTACAGTAATTTTAGGAAAACAATGATATGTGTAGATACAGAAACGCACAAATGAAATAACATTGATATAAATTGAAAAACAATGATATAATGTGTAGATACAGAAACACACAAATAAATTAACATTTTAACAACTGCTACTCTGCTGTGTTTGTGTGTTTTGTTTGTAGGTTATGAGCTGTCTAAGCTGGAGAGTGCAGTCGGCTCTCCAGAGAAGCCTCTGTCTGATCTGGGGAAGCTGAGCTACAGAAGTTACTGGTCCTGGGTCCTGCTGGAGATTCTGAGGGACTTTAGAGGAACGCTGTCAATCAAAGACCTCAGGTAGAGAGACACAAATACGCACGATACGATGACAAGATAGCCATCAGCAATCTTCTCATGTTTATAGCTCTGATTTTGATGCTCATATTTCAGACCCTCCTCCCTCTCTTTCTCCTCAGCCAGATGACCAGCATCACGCAGAGTGACATCATTAGCACGCTGCAGTCACTCAATATGGTGAAGTACTGGAAAGGTCAGCACGTTATCTGTGTGACACCCAAACTGGTTGAGGAGCACCTGAAGAGCGCCCAGTACAAGAAACCACCAATTACAGGTTGGTCCAGACATTTTTTTTTTTTTTTTTGCATTCTTTTGTTCCCTTATTTCTAACGTTGTTGTAACTTAAACATCAAAACCCAAATGTAAACTGTTTTAGGAGTTAGAATCAGAAAAGTTTGAATGATCATAGTGTTACAATTATCAAAGTAGGAGATAATGTCTCTTTATTTTTTTTTTGGATGGACAGACACCACAGTAAAAAAACATAATCACTGAGGCTTTTGCACTATTGTTGACTCTCGATGCTCTTTGTTATAGCAAAATGCTGAATCTACACAATGTCACAATATCTCGACTACAATGACTCTTGAGGCTGACATGAAAAGTTTTTTGGTGGCTTATGAAATGTGTTATACAAATAATGCCTTGCCTTGGTCTGATATGACAATGGAAGTGTTATATGTTTCTGTAGGTTTTCTCTCTTTTGCCTAACTTGCGCCATGTGTTGTCTCTTTCACAGTGGACACTATGTGTTTGAAGTGGGCGCCCCCCAAAAATAAACAAGTCAAGTTGTCCAAGAAGTGAAAGGCAGAGCCAGTGATGCCACATCTGTCAGTCAAGTCCACCTGTTTTTATATCATCTGTAAAGTTTCCCTGTTCCCAACTGGCAAAAAGCTGCTGTTCTCAATGTATATAGTCATTAGTAGCATTTGTCCGTATTTTCTTAAAATATCTATACAATGATCCCAGTCTCCCGATTCCTTTTTTCCTGAGTAATAACTGGTTCTAAAAGTGCAACAAATCTTCTTTTTCATTTATTTTTTTTTAGGCTACAGAACAATTTAAATCTTGAATTTTTAAGTAAATAGCTTGCCATCAGCTCTTTGAAATATAGATAGAATCAGAATTGGTCATGGCCAAATAAGTGTGAACACTTAGAGGGAGATTGGCTCTGACTTTTTGTTGCTCTCAAAGTACATACACAGAAGTAGACTTGCACAGACATAGATTGATAGATCTATCTATCTATCTATCTATCTATCTATCTATATTAATCATAATCGTAATCATGTTATTTTTTTTTTAATCATTTTATTCTTTTAACACATAATTAAATTGTTGAAGGCTACTTGTTGACATCTGTAGAGTTTAACAACCTAAAGAACTACATATCTGTCCCAGCAGACATTTTGGACTCAGGTGTAACTACTAAAGGCTGCCATATGTTCAGTTGTTTCAGTCCCAAAGCTCTGACACGGCATGCTGGTTGGTTGGCGGGTAAACCTAAACGGAACGGGGCCGTATTGATGAGATTGCCTACACCTGGCCCTTCTGCAGTAATTCAAAATGTCTGCTGTGATGAAGGTGTGCTACACAAGTGAAGAGTGAAAAGAGAATATTTATTTTCAGCTGGCATTTCAGAGAACAAAATAATTGAGCAGGTGAACAACATATAATCCGGGCTACTGCGCCTGCATTGTTGGATTTATGTGAAGTTCAACTACAGGTGAGTTTATTTTACACAGAATCGGTAGCATTAGTATACATTTATTAGCTGTAGTTTTGGACAGCTTGTTGGTACATTTTCGGGAAGTGGTGAAATGAGTGATGCTTCTTGTGGGTCTCTAAAATTTTAAGAAATTAATGATCCAAGTCCACAGCTTGGTCTTGGTCTGCAGTGGATGAAAAAAAATGAATAAAACTGCAGATAAATACAAGTAATAATGGTAGTAGGAAGAACCGTATTGATTTATTTTTTTTTTTTTTTAGGTCCCAAACAAAATACAGCTGCCCGGCAGTAAACTATTTTTAACAGAGACATAGTGCTATCAACTGTCAGTCTATGGTCTGATGTAACTTGAATCATAAACACAAGGGGGCAGCAGCACTCCGAGTCTGACCACTGATCAGTTATATTTTGAGAGCAGCAAATGTATCTTTAGAAGGCCCCATCTAAGAATAACATGCATCAGTTTAATACTATAATGTATTATATGTATATGATTTTTGTTTTTATAAGAGTCTAAACTGACGGTGTACTTTATTCCCATAATAGAGGGTAAACTTAGCTGAATACCTGCTGTTTGCAGTGCAGTTAAAGATACTAGATTTAGAGTTTGCCATGTATTCATTTAGTTTTTTGAACATTTTGACATCAATCTATTTAACTTGTAAAAGCAAAGATGTACGGAAGCAGGAAATCTTACATTTGAACAATAT
This sequence comes from Perca flavescens, assembly GCF_004354835.1. Taxonomy (NCBI): domain Eukaryota; kingdom Metazoa; phylum Chordata; class Actinopteri; order Perciformes; family Percidae; genus Perca; species Perca flavescens. Next base: position 23,373,255 of record NC_041345.1, on the reverse strand, counting down.
TAAAGATGACCATATCAAACCGTATTTGCACTAACAGTGTATGTGATGTGCTGTAGAGGCCTTTTTGTTGCTTTAATAACAGTGAATCTCCTCATGTTTGTGTCCATATAGGAAAACTGAGGCCAGAGCAGCTGGAAGGAGACTGGAGAACTAAACGGGTGAGTCAGAAACGCCTTTCCCTCCTCCTTATGTTTGTTTGCTCAGCATTGTGGTCCGAGATGTATAAACCTTTCTAGGTAAATCAACAGTAATATAAGTTTTCAAACCATAACCCTCATGTTCCCACAGTAATAATAACAATGATTGCTTTTCTATAAATGGGTTAACTAAGTTAAACTAATCCAAACATTTATGGAGGCCAATTTAATACTGAGATAAATGGTTACTAGATTTTATTTAGTGTCACCTAATTATGACCTAGTACAATTTATCTCTTTAATACTGTATATGATAATCATTGCATAATATATCTTGAGTTAGGATTATGAAATATATAATATTAGGCCGATTAAGTTATTAGATCTAGATCTATTGATGTATTTCCTTGTGGGAATGGCCTACAGTGACATAAATATTAGTTCTTAATTAATAATATATAATATTTCTTGAAGTATCAAAACTCTCTAACCCTGCCTAAATGTTTATTATTCATACAGCTATATTCATCATTATTAATAAGTAAACTTACTAAATAAGTAAGTAATTAATACATTGTTAACAAAAGGAAAAAGTGAAAAGATAAAATATTCATGCAACAATTCAAATGAAATTCTAAATTCTGACATACAAATAATTAGAAGATTCTAGAGATGCATGTTAGTGTATAGTGCCAAAATCCTGGCTACCTTACACCTTATGTAATTCTAATAAGATCTTTGTTTATTATTATTCTGATGACTAACACTACAAATGTACACTACAGTTTTATTGTAAGACCCTTGTTACCCAAAAGCATCAAAGAACATGAACATCAGTTCCATTGTTCAATACAGCACGTTTTGTCGAGTTTAGCACAAATGCAAGTCTTGGTCAGAGTCACAGTGAACTCTGCTGCCACACAGATATTAATAATTAGCTCTGTCCCTCTGGCTGCGTGTCATCGATCAGCTGTATTGATGATTCCATCACCGCTGGCTGTGCAGATATAAAGTGTTCAATAAGGAAGGATTAGGATAAGGAATTTAACTTTTAAATGACTCCTTGCATACATGCATTTTGGGTTTACAGTTCTTCCGTTACAAGCCAAATAGCAGAAAATTCCCCAAAAAAGGTGGGTGTTAAATTAACATATTTTTAGTAGCAGGGAAGACGTGAGTAGAGAAATACTTAAAGGCTGCTTGTTATTGTCATCAAATCCCCAAAAAGACCAAACCCAATAATGTGTTTAACAGTGCGTCTTTCAATACTTTCCGACTATATAATGAAGATGTAAATCTTAGAAACAACATGGAAATAGTGCATCTGTCTGGGACTTTTTCCTGCAGCTTATGAATCCACACTCTAGTATTTGTGGCAGCAGGACGGTGTATGTAGATAAACTACAGTGTGTTCACGGTAATGAGGGAACATGTCACCCAGTGCAACAGTGTGGCTTATTGATGTTTTTTATTTAATATTATTTTGGGCATTTTTGGCCTTTATTTTGATAAGACAGCTGAAGACATGAAAGGAGGGGGGAAGGGAATGACATGCAGAGTTGGAGTCGAACCCAGGGCTTCTGCATGGGGGGGGGAAACCTCTATATATGGGCGCCCGCTCTACCAACTGAGCTATCCGGGCGCCCTTAATGATGGTTTTAACAACAATGGAGATCAATGGAACACAGGAAGACGATATATCAGCCTTTGATACAGACACAATACTTGTTTAGTAGATACAGTCACTGTTGGTTTGGTCTTTTCAATTTTTGATGACAATGGGAAAATTATGTAATTTCACCAGAAATATCGCTAACCAGAAGGACTGAATGTAGGTGGGAATTCTTCTAATAGCCTCTTCATGCTGCTCCAAAGAAAAAGTAAGAGAATGTCTCTCCTCAGCTCAACCCAGTTTCTGCCCTCCTTTGCTTGAATTGCAATTGTCTGGCTCAATGATCGCAACAACTAAAAGAGAGACTTCGAAACGTCCCCTTCAAAACCATTTGATTTTCCAAACATCCCAGCCCATTCCAAACATCCCAGCCCATTATTATATAATTATAATGATCTAAACTGGTCTAAAATAGGTTTTCTTACAACCTCTCTAGCTGCATGCAGGTGGTAAATTGTGGAAAAAGTATTCAAAAGTAGCAATGCTCATATGAATAAGTCATGTAAAAACCAATGTAAAAAAAAATGATATACATAAAAAGTATAAAGTAAAAGTACTTGTTAGGCAGAATATTATTATTATTATTATTATTATTATTATTATTACTACTACTGATTCCTTAAGAAGAAGCGTAAGAAGAAATCTACTGCTGTAGCCAGCTGAGGTGGATCTCATTTGAACTACTTTGTAAAGTTTTTATTTTGTTTTAATTGCACCACATTATGCTTTAAACTGTTTTGAGCTGAATATTGTATATGCTTTATATGTGGAATCTGCAAATTAACAAGTACATCCAGCTGTCAAATTATTGTAGGGAAGTAAAGTACAAGAAAAGGAGCAAAGTCAAAGTTTAAAGAACTTAAAGTAGTCATTTCACAGTTTCCTCAGCAACTCAACATTTATAAAAAATTTATTTTATTTGGGGCCCCTGAACCCCTCTGACCACTCAGCATTACCTGTCCATACAAGAGTGTGAAATAAACTGCACAGGCACAAAATAAAGGGAGATTGTACTTCAAAACCGCTATGGTCATTTATAAGGCATTCACAACAATTTTTTTGTTTTTTTTAACATTTGAGACAGTTTTTGATGCTTTCAAAGAGGGTTTCCTAAAACAGGAGTACTACTCCCAGAGAGAGGCACAGCACTACTCCCAGAGAGAGAGAGAAAGCGATAAAGAAGAGCAAGAAAATAACAAAACAAACACGCAATAAGACAGAAATGGCACAAAAAATAGGTTGGGTATAAAAGAAACAGCACTGTAAGTGTGTGAGGCAAAAATGAAATAAGAAAAACAAATCTCACAGGTGAGATTTTCCTCCAGAATCTGAAAACTTTATCAACATCTTACCATCAAAATCTGTAAAAAACAGTCACAACTTCTGTGGCACCATCATCACTGCATCCAAAGAGGTGACATATTTCCATGTCATTAAATATACATCGTCTGAGTGTTTTACAAAATACTTATTTCAATCGACTCGTCATATGGAAAATACATACTGGACATAAGTGGCTCTTAATATTCAAATCAACTTGAGGAGAAACAGGAAATAAACCTTTTTATTTTATTTTTTTTTACTGTTTTTTTGAGACTGACATGCCAAAATGACTGCTGACATGTAAAAATATTGAAAAAATGACCTTATTTATAAATTAAATCATAAAAGCTGTGGGCGGCCAAAGCTGTAATAATAAAAAATAATTAAACTTTGATAAAAGCGATTCTGACAGACAACTGTAAGTCAAAAAATCTAAGCATTAGTGTGAAATGTAATGAAGCAAGCTGACAACCAACTAAATTTAAATGATAAAGTTTTGGACCTGGTCAGGGTTTTAAAATGTTTGATTTCAGCACAAGACTTGATTTCCCTATTTTGTTTGATTTACAGCAAAGAAACCAAACTAGGTTTGGATCTACCTGAATACATCATCTAATCCTACAATAAAGTTGTTAAATACAGTACATCATAGTATTTTGTTAACTATTTATGGCTCACTTTTGTTTATGAACCGTAGGTTTAGCAATTTAAGTTTTTTTGCGCCAATATTCCCAGACATTTTTGTACTTAATGAATGCCCTTACAGTATTGTGACAGTTGTTTAACTTTTACATAACTTTAGGGTGTCTACAACAAGTACGTTTTTCTGGTGATCAGTCTAGTTCTGAAATCAAACGGATAAAACATGAGCTGACTGTACCTCTTGCGTTCCGTTCAATCTCAAATCTAGGGGCAGTAAATTACTGATGCTCTCTGCAAGCTTTGGTCCTGTGCACTGCTGTATTGTTTGTACAGTTTAATAGCTCTTTCAACCCAAACATCTGGTAACATTTTTTTTTATATATATATATATATATATATATATATATATATAGTCACAATCTTTTCTAAAATAAATATGATGCACTGTTCACTGTCTGTGCTTTAAGTGCTGACTGTCCCAGAACAACAGTTCATTCTGAGCTTCCCCCTCAGGCTTAGAATCCCCCCACTGCTCTCCAGTTTGGTCCCAGTAACATTGGCATATGGCAACTACACACACTGGAATAATTTATTAAAGATGGTTAAATATTAGTTTTTATAGTAATGCACAATATGACTAACTGAAGATGGGTTGCACCAGCAAAGATTTCAGCAAAAGGATTTGTAATTTGACATTACCTTGCACCATTTTGATTTTAAAATTACCATAAGATAAATTAATGATTATGTTCGATACTATTACATTCTGGAAATAGGAGCAGCATCTGTGTAGGGTGAAGTTAAATATTTCTACATTTTGAGTATTTATTTGCTTTCATGCTGCAAGTTGGATCAAATTGATTAAACTCTGTCTCATATGTGCATGATTAGCTTAGCATAACGACTGGAAGCAGGGGGAACCAGCTAGCCTGGCTCTGTCCAAAGTTGATAAAATCCTTCTACCAGAGCCTCTAAAAAACATTAAATTACCTTGTTATATATGTAGTTTGTTTAATCTGTAAAAAGTGTCACTTCCTTGAGTTAATAAGTGATCTTTAGAGGTGCTGGCAGATTTTGTAACCTTTGGACAGCCAGGCTAGCTTTTCCCCACTGTTTCCAGTCTTTTTGCTAAGCTAACTGGCCACTGACTGTAGCTTCATATTTACAGTACAGACAGGAGTGCTGTCAATCTGAACAGCTAATGCTGCATTTCTTACAATGTTGAACTATTGTTTTGAAATGATTATTATTATTATTATTATTATTATTATTATTAATCAATACATTTGTATTTGTCTCGTGAAAAATCATACAAGGTATAATTTGCGTGAAATGTAATCCCATCAGCTCCTTCAATTTCTGCATGATTGATCATTAGTTTACAATTCAAAACCCCATCTTATGCAAATTGATCTAATCCAGTTATAACCTGAACTGAATTTAGTTTTTTTTTTCCATGTTAAACTGTTAGTCAACAGGTTCAACTGTTGCACTGATTTTATGCATTATTGATCATTAAAAACAGCACAGTATAACCTTCATCTTCACTGGTGCAACCCAGACTTAACATTAATATTTTATGTCTTGGCACAATGTCCATCACTGAGCAGCATGGAAATCTAAAGGTGCATCTAAATGTCCTGGGTGGCCTGCCCTCTCCTCCTCACCTGCTACACCCGAACCCAACTCACAGAATGATATATGTTATGCAAGTAATGTAAAGTATGGAAGGATTATGATTATAATATACCAGTACATAAACCAAGTTGTTCAGAGATTTGGCTTTTACTCATTAACTTGTTCTGGTTATTCCTATCTGAAAAAAAGACATTTACGGTTACACTTTACTTGAAAGTATCTACACAAGAGTGACATGACACTGTCATGAACGTGTCATAAACCTAACCAAGTCATAAACATTTGCTTCTTTTAGTAAGTGTCATTTGGTTTTTGTCATGACAAGTTAGGGTTAGGGTTCATTGTGTCATGACAGTGTCATGTGTTCATGACACTGTCATGTCACTCTTATGTAGATACCTTCAAGTAAAGTGTTACCAAAGTTACTGTTGCAGTGATGTCTACATTTTTTCTGTACATTCTGTACATTACTATCCCTATATTTAGTAACACAGAAAATATTTAGTAATCAACTTATAAGCTATTTAAATGACCTTTTTAATATGAATATTTGCTGCTTTAATTTAATATCATAAATTAAAAACATTTTGGGGCTCAGTGCTCAGACATATAAAAGTATGCATTTCTAAGGCATAAATTGTTCTCTTAACTGCTGATGGGCATTGGCTATTATATTTTTGACATCTTTAATTAAAAAAACTTAACGGACCAGTTAATACAAAATATTGTAACGGTTACTGACAGCCCAGCCTGCAAATGACCAATAAAACATCCTTTAGTTAAAAATATGTAGCTGTACTTAAGCACTTACGGTCGTAAAAAAACACAAAGTAGTTAAAATGAGAGCAGATAAGGAGAGGAGGACATTGAACCACCCAAAACTGAACAACACAAACATTTACCATCAGTCGTAAGACGTTTTTTTTTCTTCAAAAACAATCTCACCCGTTGTAAATATCAGCATATCAAATATTAGTCACTGACTTAAAACCTCACTCCCGTGTACACTTGGACACTGTCACATCAATTTCTTTAGCCAAGAGCAGATAAAAAAATGTGTGTAAGAAAAATTAATCTGTTCTGAGTTCCAGCATAGCAGGCGGTCTGAAGGATTCAGACATGGCACAGAAAGAAAACTAAACCCACCTGAATACAGGGCAGGGCAGTGTCAGAGGAGAACACTTTCAACAAGTTAACATGTAGTTTGTGAGTAGTGGAAAGTAACAGAGCACCTTTACTCAAGTACAAATGTAAACTACCTTGACGCCAAATATTGTAGTTTGTATTTCACTCCATCTATCTGACAGCTTTTAGCTTGTTACTTTTTATAGTTTACATAAATACAGCAATTTATAAAATTATGCTTTTATAGGTTAAACAAGTACATTAAGTAATTAAACCTTGACCTTCCACCAAAAAAACATTCTCTCTACCTCTCTCTCTACCTCTCTCTACACTAAAAAGGGGCCATTCAACAAAATGTGTACTTTTGCTTAAATACTTCTGTACTTTTACTTAATGTAATGGTGTTTTTGTTATTGAATTACTACATTTACTAAAGTAAAAGATCTGAGTACTTAGTCCACCACTGTTTACCGGTGTTTTCCAATATGCAGTACCTTTTCAGGCAAATAAAGCAACATGGTTAAGGTTAGTGAAAGACTTAATGGTTAAAAGAAACAAACAGTGACTGTAGTTGGAAAGGAAATGGGAACTGTGGTCTTTGCTTTGAACGTCGCTTTAATCACCCAGCAAAAGACCAACCAAATTAAAGAAAAATAAATGAATATATTTTGCGCACATTCTTAGAAATTCTCCGCTGACACCAACCTGGCTCTGTATGAGAACATCTATTTGCTAATGACTTTTTTTCAGGCTCATTACCCCTGGATCATAGCTGGACTATGTCAAGAAAACAAAGTGTTCTATTATAAGTGTTTCAGGCCTGTTATCCCAACATTTAAGTGCTGTTGCCGTTTAATTGTGCCGTTATCTCAAGAACTCAAACATTGTACTATGGTGATTTAAATTATGGGCTGCTGTATTCTTGTTGTAATCTGAAACTCAGCCTATGCAGAAAGTGCGTAGGCTGAGTGTTTCAGATTACAACAAGAATTGATTTTGTTCTTCAAGAAATACTTTTAATTCTTTCAGCGAACTATTGCTCATGATCACATTTGTGGTTGAAAAAAAGTCAAAGCATTAATTGTTGACTTTTAATTAATAATTATATTTAATTAAAAAGAATGCAAGCTTCTGTCTTCGCTGAGTTCCCGTACAGCATTAAACCAATTCAATTTTAGCTTCACCTCCTTTTTTTTCTTCTTTTTTTTAAACCTTTTATGGGAAACTAAATCAGTATTTATTTTCTAGGATCAGTGTTCATTTCTAGGAAGTTGCATTTTAAATCTTTCAATCTTTTGACTACAATTGTAATCTGGGGATAACAGTCTGAAATAAAAATAAATACGATCACTATAAAACAATTTCTCTCAGGAAATTGAGCACTAACTAAGCTGTGAGCAATAATGGCCTAAGAATGAGCAATTACGTCCGTTTTTAAGCATCTGGGACATGTAAACTCACTTGCATACCGTAACCTAGGGTAACACTTAGAAACCCCACACACACACACACACACACACACACACACACACACACACACACACACACACACACACACACACACACACACACACACACACACACACACACACACACACACACACACCTTTGAGCAGCAAACTGAATAAGGATTGAAGTTTTGTTTCTCAGTGTTCTGAGTTTGTTCCTCTTCTTTCTGTCGCTGCCTCCAAAGTTTCATTCATCCATTTCCTTTCACTCTGATGTTGCACAAACTTTAAATAAATAAATATAAGACACAAACAGGACATCAGCCCCATGTCTTCCTTCATTTGTTCCTCTTGTCCTCCCTCAGCCTGTCCGTCTGCTACCTGATCCGTCCGTCCTCTCTGGACGGGGTCAGTTCAGACTTGGTGTCGGGGCTGGCAGCGCTCCAGGCGGTAAGACGACAGCGCTGCATGACGGGACAGGCGCTGGGTCCCATCGAGCAGACGTCTGCAGCCGACCAGTGGCCCTCCAGCAGCCAGTCCAGCCAGCGGCGCAGCGGCACCCCCGTCAGGGCAGCGTTGGCCTCAGCCTCCTCCACGGCGCCAAGACTCACAGGCAGCCGAAGCACCGGGTTCAGGCCGTGGAAACTCTGCTCCATGTAGGAATTTCTGGCTGGGCCACCGTGCAACCGCAGGGCATCCTCTGGATCCCAGGACAAGTGGTAAGGAGGAGGTGGGAGAAGAAGAATGGTGAAAAAGGTTGCTTTGGAAAGCATATTTCCTCGTCCACACTATAGATAACCTTAGAGTTAAACAATCATTTGGTTTCAAGTATTTTCTAGTGTCATTTGTGACCTCAGTACTCCGTATGTTACTTTGTCACATAGACTTCTTAGCGCTTACCGTAGGTGGGGAAATACAAATGTTATTTTCTTGGCCTCTTCTCTGACAGTGGTTTGCATCTTCAAAAAGGTATTTTTGAAATCTCCCAAACTGGAAAATCTTTCCCCATTGCAAAACCAAAGTTTTAAATCTAGTATTTTAACAGACTGTGACAATACTGGATTGAAATGTTATTTCCCTTTGAATATGTGAAAAGGTATAATAGGTAAAAAAACATAACTCTCTTCAATCAAGTCATGCAGCGTGGGGATTTTCCCAAAAATGAATCCCCAGCAAACTTTAATAAACCTAGAAGGTAATTTAAGGAAACTTCTGAAGGTATTTTCAGAATCATTAAATACATTTTTTCACATCTGGATAAAAAAAAACATTCTATCTGCTAAATGTCAAAAATGGTAGCTGGGTTGCTCAGTTTTATAGCTATAGTTTTGGTACATTTTGTTTTTAAAAAATGAGCCTGGATATATGTAATTTCCGATTAACTTAATTTTGAAAGTCAGTTGTTATTATCATCAAGATAGTTTGAAGAGTCTTTGAGGATTCTGGAAATATGTTGTTAAACAACCTGCTGGGTTTTTCAAAGATGACAATCGGATTAACCGTAGTAGTTAAACCATTTGTTTAAAAAATTGGTACATGTATAGGGATGTAAGGGATCTGAATATCGGGCCACTGCAGATTAGCATTATAATGACCAAAGCAGACATTTACTAAAATGTGGTTACTTGCATAGGCACTAGATTGGATCTGCTAGACGTGTGAACATCATGACATGCCTCATGGCCTGCATTATTCTGCCTCCAATTGGCTTACCCTGGTATTCTTTCCCTAACCAATCCCCACTCCTCATGCTTAAACCTAAACACGTCTAGCGGATTCAATGTAGCATTTACCCACTTTGACCACCATGTTTTCAGCCCCACACATATTTTGAAATAGGTTTAAGTTACAAATATGTGTTATTACAATGAAAGTGATATGTAAATGAAAGGAAAAATCCACAATGTATAGTTATAACTGGATTTAACTGTAGCAATATGCAAGTACAGTTAACTTAAATAACAGGCAATTTAACAATTTTAAGTAAATGTACTTTTGTCATTAACTATTCTACAAAAAGAGACGCTCGAGAAGCAGAAGCCTGTGCACTGTAGTGCAGCAGCCTTGCACCTGCAGCAATTCTTGTAGCCACAAGAGATAAGCTTGTGGCATGATTTTGATGCTTGTGGCAACATCCAGTGGAGCTTATACATTCCTTCTGTCTTCACCCAGTCAGATGGTGATGGCAGCACATGGTCTGGTAGCAGTGTTTCCCCCCCACGTGTGATGTGACCATCCTGGTAGACTGCTCTCTTGACATGTTCCACCAGAGCAGCTCAGGTATGTGTTTCAATTTATTGAGCTATGCTGCCCCACTATAGGTGATTTTAGAGGTGAACATCTTGTTCTCTCTCTCTCTCCCTTGTTCTCTCTTTCTGTCTCTCTGTCTCCCTCACAATTCAATGGGGCTTTATTGGCATGAAAGTTTCAATAACAATGTTGCCTCTCTCCCTCCCTACCTATGTCTGTCTCCCTCATTCACTCTCTCTCCCTCTTCTCATTCTCTCTTCTCGTCCTCTATGGCTCCCTGTCTCTTTCTCTCCCTCTATTTCCCTGTCTGTCTCTCTCTCCCATTCCCTCTTGCTTCTCATCCTCTTTCTCTCTTCTCGTTTTCTCTCTCTGTCTCTTTCTGTGTGTCTCAGGCCTGAGGAGGTCAAACAATTCAAACGGGAGGCTAATTTGGATAGAGGTGACCCTGTGTGCATGTGTGACTGGATACTGACACTATAAATATATGTATGCATGGTGTTGACAGCTGTGACAGGAGGTGTGTGTGTGGGTGGTTATTTAGGTATTAGATCTGCTATTTACTTACAAACTGCAGGGACCCTTTTAAAGCTCTTGAATAACATTTCAACAGGTGTTTCCATGAGTTTCTGCAGGTTGATACCGAAACGTTGTGCGAAATGGTAGAAATGCCTGTACTGTAGCTACGTATACTGTGATTATGTGTGAAATGTCCAACTCCAGTTCTTTGAGTTCTGTACTTCCCTGCCTAAATCTGATTTCTTGCAGTAATCTGTTTTCTTGTGTGCATGTAAACGCAGTGACGTGTTTGGACCGCTCACCTTGCTGTAAGGACTGCTGTCGGTGGAACTCCAGCGGAGCCACGATGAAGCTGGTCTGGCCCAGCGGGTTCCAGTGATGCAGCACCCTCAGGGTCCACAAACCAGGCCTCAAGGGCAGGGTGAGTGGCGGCCGGTAGTGGGTGACCTCAGCGGAGGCGTCCACCAGGATGTCGTAAGTGGCAGCGATGACGTTGGTGGGGTCGATCCACACCACAGTAGCAGTCAGGTTGCTCTGGCTTCGGCTCCAGCGCTGCACGGCTACCGGCTCATCCTTGGGCCCCAGCAGACCCCCCCAGTTCCTGAAGAGACGCTCCTTAGGATCCCAGTCCGCCCCAACCTGAACAACAGGAAGAGTTTCAGTATCGCCCTGTTTGGACTGACTCAGATTCTGATTGCAGGGATGCACAGTTTAGGTTGTATCTGGCAAAAGCTGCTTAAAATGATTTATAAATGGCTTCCAGTTGATTTAGCCTAGATTTTAAGGTTTCAATCAATTTAAAGTTTTACTCATTTTTAAATGTCTGTCTGGCTCCAGTATACATCTGGGAGCTTTTGTGCCCATACTGCCCTCAGATCCTGCAACACAACTCTGCCAATAGTCCCGGTCCAGATAAACTTAAGGCTCCTAAAGTCTGGAACAGTCTTCCAGTTGAAATTCACTTTTATGTCAATGACTATGTCAATGACTATTTCTATCTAAAGAACTTTTTCTATTTCAGTCGGCTTAGTTTTTCCCTAATCATTTATTTTATTGGCATGTGTTTTTTTTTGTTCTTGTGTTACTTTTTTTTGTGAAGCACTTTAAAAAAGGTCCTTATCACAACCGTAATCTTATAAATGCTAATGTTTCATACCAAACAATTAATTCACTGATATAAGTATATAGAAGAAATTGTTTTGTATAACGCTTTGGCAAAACTGTTAAGGTTTTTTTTAGCCCAAAATACTTTCTCAAACCATAAGTAGCATGCAATTGTTAAACTTCTCCAAAAATCTCAAATGGGGAACAAAAGACAAATTCTGGGATATTTCCTGAGCAACAGTGTATCAAAATCATAGACTAACCAAATGAATATAGGAGGATAGTAGTTTTAGGGACAATAGAAGTCCCTGGGTTTTTTCTGGTGTTGTGGGGAGAATATTTGGACTTCATCACTTCTCCTTTGTTCAATATTGAATAAAGCTGCCTATAATCTGAAATCATCGTAGTCGTCATTTGTGAACATCTCCATCATCCATTTCCAGAGAGTTCCATCTCTCAATTTGCTTTTCCACCTTTCATTTTTGACAGGACAGCTAGGATGCAGGAAATCCTCACAGGACGGATTCAAACCTTGGACCTCTGCGTCGAGGCATAAACCTCTTAGTATATGTGCGCCTGCTCTACCCACTGACTCCAACCCGGCCCCAAGAGATATTTGCTTTTCAACTGACCGCAACAAAGCGCAGATGTTAAATCTGTGCTTTACATCTTTATAAATAAAACACTTAAATTGAGTGAATATAAAATATGCACAGACCTACTGGTCAAAACAAATGTGTCAAATTTCTGAAGTCCTTGTTGGAGTGTGTGTGTCTGACCTGGACGTGCTGTAGCCTGTTGGTAGGGTTGGGGGGGCTGGCCAGGGTGAAGTGGTCTTTGGAAGTCACCCAGGTCTCCAAGCTTTCCAGCTGAGTGGAGGCTTGGTTAGTGGCCACGTGACGCACAAGATAGCCTTGAAACTGGTCTGACAGGAAGTAGAGGTGGACCGACACTGGGTGGCTCATAGCCATGTACCTGAGAGAGATTAACACATACTACACTCAGACCATCTGCAATAAAGTGAATATGCATCTTTTCTTTGTGTTTTGGTTTCATTTACACAAAGTTCAACATATTGCCAACATGATGGTACAACAACATACCCAGTGACGGAACAAAAACAAATCCCTTTTACTCAAGTGCAAGTTTGAGGTAATAGTACAATATTATAGTATGTCATAAAATGTCAAAGTATAGTATGTCTTAAAAGTCATAGTATATGTCAAAGTCTTAAAACGTCATCGATAAGTATGTGATTAAAAAGTCATAGTATGTCATAAAAATAGTTTAAAAAGTCATAAAAGACAGTATAGTGTGTAATAAAGGTCATAAGAAGTCTTAGTATAGTATGTCATAATATAGCATGTTATAAAAGTCAAAAAGTAATAGTGCTGCATGCCACAAAGTTGTGAAAAGTCATAATACTGTATGCCAGTCATAAAAAGTCATAGTATAGTATGTCATGAAAAGTCATAATATAATAGGTCATATTAAGTCAAAGTATAGTATGCCATTAAACAAGTCATAATTCATACCATAGTATGTCATAAAAAGTCATAGTATAGTATGCCATTAAAAAAAGTCAAAAATGTAAAAGAAGTAATACAAATCTTAGTATAGTAGGTCATTAAAAAGTCATACTAAAGTCATACTGAAGTAGGTCATAAAAAGTCACAGTATACTATGTCATAAAAAGTCATAGTACAGTATGCCATTAAAAAAGTAATACAAATTCAAAAAAGCCATAAAATGTCCTAGTAAAGTAAGTCATAAAAATTCATAGTATGTCATTAAAAAGTCATGAAAAGTCATAGTATGTCACAAAAACTTCATAGTATAGTAGGTCATAAAAGTCCTAAAACGCCATAAAAAGTCATAGTAAAGCATGTAAAAAAAGAAGTCATAAAAATTCATAGTATCGTAGGTCATAAAAACGTCATAATATTGCATGCCATAAAGTAAGAAAATCCTACTATATTAAAGCATGCCATAAACTGTCGTAGTATAGTATGTAAAAAAGTAAAAAAAAATCCTAGTATAGTATGCCATTATAAAAGTTCTAAAAAGTCATAATATAGTAGGTCATAAAAATGTCATAGTACAGTGTGTAATTAAAAAGTCATAGTATAGTATGTAAAAAAGTTTTAAAAAATCCTAGTATAGCATGTCATTAAAAAAAAAAAGTCATAAAAAGTCATAGTATGCCATTAAAAAAAGTCATAAAAATTCATAGTATAGTATATCATAAAAAGTCATAAAAAAAAGTCATAAAAAGACATAGTATGTCATTAAAAAGTCAGTATAGTATGTCATAAAAAAGTCATAAAAAGTCATAGTATAATAGCATGTCATAAAAAGTCCCTGTATAGTATGTGATAAAAATCGGCATAATCGGGCCATCCCCCTAAGAAAGTCATAAAAAAAAAAAGTAGGTCATAAAAAAATTCATAAAAAGTCATATAGTAGGTCATAAAAAAAGTCCTAAAATGTTGTTGTCATAAGTCATAGTATAGCATGTAATAAAAAGTCATACTATAGTATGCCATAAAAAGGTCTAAAAAGTCACAGTAAAGCAAGTCATAAAAAGTCACAGTAAAGCAAGTTATAAAAAGTCATAGTATAGTATGATATAAAAAAAATCATAGTATAGTTTGCTATAAAAAGTCATAGTATAGTATGCTATAAAAAGTCATAGTATGTCAAATAAAGAGGTTTAATTTAATTTCACGAGCCATGGTTAGCAATGAGCTAATACTACATCAAATTACTTTTTAAAGTGGTGCAGCACTATGACAATGTAAACACGACACATACTAAAACATAAAATAGGTGATCTCAGATAGTCACAAAGACTGAATGGAGCAAAAGCAGGAACATACCCTGTTTGTTAAAGTATTAACTCTATATAAACACACTGCCTACTAGTCGGTGGCAGTAATACACAAGTTTCTAAAGCAACAGAGGAAGAAGAGATTTCACTGTTTTCTTGTTTATGATTTAAGTGTTGACCAAAAATCTGCAAGTAAACCATCTCAAAGTGTTAATGTGGATGGAATCATGTTTCATATGTAACCACATTAGTGTGTATGTGGCCTGAAATGTTGCTTGACTAAAATCACAGGTTGACTGGAACAGACTGGTCCTGTTTAACTCCCCCCCCTCATCCCTCCCTTCACACACACTTCCCATAATGCTGCCCCCACCCATTCTAGCCACCAATCCTCACCCAAACAACAAGTACCTCCTTGTACCTACTACCTCCTTGTACCCCCCCCACACACACACACACACACACACACACACACACACACACACGGAAAAATCCAGTATGTGCAGACACTGTAGCCTGGTTGTACCCCAGGACAAGCTGGCATTATCTTTATATTTAATTTGGACTCACAAACACCAGTGGTGGGAAGTTTAGTGGAAAGACACACTTCATCTGCCAGTTCTCGTCACTCCCCTCAGACAGTGATTGTGCAGTTTCTCTCTCAGTTGAAATTTACTGACTCAACGTCTAAATGTCCCTAATACACCCACAACCGGTGAGGACTCTACATGAGGCCGATATTGGCTTTTTACAATTCTAGCACAGAGTGTTGTTCTCACACCTTTAGTTCGCTTCATTAGGCCCAGACCAAGATAAAAATTATCCACTGTTGCCTTTTAGTTCTGCTCGGTTTCCTGTTCACACTGACAAATTACAAACAAACCAAGAGCTGTAAACATGAAGTCACAAGGTAACTTACTGATTGGACAGTTTTGGTGACTGTCATCAGCACTACATGGCCCCACCAGGAAAACATTTCTGTTAACTGACAGCAAGTGATGCTGCAGTCATAATGGTGGAATCTGGGAAGATAACTTCTCAGATTCCACAATTATGATCATTAATATTTGAGAAGGCAAGTATCTGGACCTCATTTCTTAAATAGTGGCAAACGAGAGAAAAAAGAAGTTTCTTTTAACATATGGGTTCCAAATGATGGAGTGTTGTTTTCTCAACACTTCACAATCCGCATATGAATTTAACAGCAGTTTATCTTTTGAATTTGTGCTAATATCACGTATATTCCATGACTAAATATTGTGGTTCGACTGCTTTGGTTTTACAGATCAAAACAGACCACCAGAAATACCTTGGAATCGGACCAAGGACACATTTTTCATGCACTTTTGGTCTAGTTGTTTGTTCCACAACAGTTTGATGGACAGCGTTTTAAACCAACCAAAATAATCCAGATCAAACGGCCAAACCCATGAGTGTTTGTTTGAAATGAACCAAACAGGTTCAGTGTGACAGCATCATATCTCAGGAGGGCGCCTGGGAAGCGTCTACTAGATTCAGAATTGGAACAGTGGTGACAGTGGTCTTAATTACTCGCACTGGGATCTGTGAGATTGCTCAAACTGAAATTAAATTTAGCACCCCATACACAAACTCCTGGAACACCCAGTTAACCTTCAGAACCAATCAAGAACAACTGGCATGAATCCAAGCATTTCTTCATTGCCTTTGAGAACTCCTTGGACCACGTGAAGAGCTCTTGCAGTCAGTCTACAAATTCCTGTAGCCCCTTTAAAGCTCCTTCACAAACCCCTGGAACCATATCAAGAACCCCCTGAATGCTTTCAATAATGCAGGGACTCCTTCAAAGACCTTTTATTCCTTAAGGATATCTGGAACCCCTTTAAGAAACACCTGGTATGATGGATGTACTATACTAATAGTTTACAAATAACTTGCTCACCCAACACAAACACAAAACAGTAGGGGTGTGACGAGACACTCAGCTTATGAGACGAGAAGAGATTTTAACACTATTTTAAAGAAACCTTTGAATAAGAAATATGACTGGAAAAATTGTCCTTACTCAGAGAACCACGGTTACAACGTACAACGCATTGCAGCAGTGAACAAGGAAGTAGGCTGCTCTTGTATTGATTTATGACCATTTTAAGATGAGGGGAGAACATTTCTCTTTGTTTAATATCATTAAAAGTAAAGTTAGGTTTTGCTTTTTGCTTCAGACTCATTAAAAAAAAAAAAAAAAAAAGAGAGAAAGAGAGCGATCTGCGCCAGTCAGCGCCACACTGAACTTCATACTGCAGTCCATGTGCGTGTCGAGCGTGAGTGAGTGAGAGAGTAAGAGTGAGTGAGAGAGTAAGAGTGAGAGTGAGAGAGAGAGAGAGAGGCCGGCCGTACCCTCTAACATCCTAATGCTGGGTTTTACAGGCAGCTTTTTACAATTGCAACTCCGCTACCGCTCGGTAAAAATGAACTCGTAGTCAACTTTGGCGAATGGGCAGAGGATCTTCAATGCTAATTTAGAGGTCCAAGCCAGACTCTTCTTCAAAACCAGATGTATTATAAGACACGGAGTATGACTTCCACTTGACTAACTGAAAGGCTGACTCTGCCACACCACATCCAGCTTTTAATAAATCCACATCTGGATGTTCATACCTGCAGCTGTTGTCATTGGGATGTCCCTGCAGCGAGCTGGCAGCGCGGGACAGTCCCATGCGAGCAAAGGCGTGGTAGTGGCTGAGCGTGGAGTCTGATAGGCTGGCGGGGCCGTCCGTCTCCTGCTCATAGATGTTTTCCCAGTAGGCTTGAAGGCCCGGGGTGCCTGGTGGGTACGGTCCAAACAGGTAGGAGTCCAGCTGGTTGATGATCTCCTGACTGACGCTGGCCTCAAACTTCCTGGCAAAGAAGGTGGGTCTGGACGCTTGCTGTGGTCGATAAGACAGAAGGAGACGAGGAGTGATGATTACTGTAAGACTAACTTTGACCTTCAATAAAAAAAGGAATAAGGAGACCGAGAAGACAATATTTAAAACAGGAGAAATAAGTGTATAAACCACAGTTATAAAATCAAGAAATAGAATAAGGGACTAGAAGAAGACTCCGAGAGCTCAGTCCTCTGCCAAGGCATGCCCTATCCCGCAATGTTAACGTCCTAATTGAATGGGGGTTCACGTGAATTTTCCCAGTTGGCAACAAATGTTTCCAATTATTCTGACACTACATGAACAAATGCCCCATCTTGCAATGTTAATGAAAGTGAAAAATAATTAATGTTTCTGCCCTGTGATTCGGATGCGCTCCAAAGTTTAATTTAAAAAATGGGCCAGTAGTTTTTCAATAATCCTGCTGACAAACGGAGCCAAAAACATGACCTCCTTAGCAGAGGCAATAATAAGATTAACAATAAGATTGTTGTTCAAATCACATGTGTTTAAATAGAATTCCTAAGAATGAGAATAAACTCCTGCTGTACTTTGATCTAGCCTACTTAGGATCTAGTGGCTGTCGTTTCTGTTTTTCTAGCTTTGAACACACTGACTTACAGTTTATGCAAAGCAAATAGTATGAAAAATAAATCTCCAGCATCCAGTTATTCCAGTTAAAAAGCCTCACTTAAAATATAAAAAGTTTACAGGTTAGCAAGAGCCAACAGTTTGTTTCATACGACTACATAAACTGCAAAAATAAAAATATATTTTATTTACTATCATGGAAAACTAAGAAAAACACCAAGTATTTCATCTTTGAGAAGCTGGAACTAAAGAATATTTGTCATTTTTATTAAGAATAAATGACATTTTTCTGGGATTTGGGGTGTTATTTTGTGTCTCTGGTGCTTCCACACACATACAAACTTTGAAAAAAAGCCATCCATGCTGTTTTGAGTGAGATACGGTTTCTGAATGTGTCCTGCCTTCAGTCTCCGGGTGAGCTGTTCAAAATCTGCAGGGTTTTCTATGTCACTAGCCGAAACGAGGGGGCTAACCGTTAGCATGCTAGCTCATTCTCAATGGCAAAACACTGCTACAACACAAGTCTAGGGTCAGCACTATTTGCATATCAGCTGAACATACTATGGCCCTACAAATCACAGTTTAAACGCTGAGGGCCCAAAGAAAAAACACTCACTCCATATTTAGAGCCCAATTGCACCATTGTGCTTCAATAGAGATCAAGGGTCACTTACTCTTTCTCTCTAAAAAAATTCAACATCGAAGTTCCAACAGTATTCTCCCCTGTCATGAAACACTGTTGGGACATCCACTAAATGGAATATTGAATGATTTCATTATAAAACTATTTCAAATGTAAATAATATATTTCGTGGGAATTACACCGTTTTTAAACAGCGGATTACAAACTTTTAAATGTTAGTGCACATTGAATAAAACTCAAAGACACTTTACATATGGAAGAAGACAAATCATACAGCAGAGCCTTCTATGGAAAGCCCAGTTAGGACAAGTCAGTTCACGCACACACTTTGTCGTGGGGGCCAGTCTGGAGGAAGGAAGGGCGTGGGTTATGATGTCATCAGGAGGGTGTGACCTCAGCAAAGCAGCTATTGGTGAGCCCCGGCAGCACCAGCAAGCCAGGAAACCCCAACATAATGAGAGCCATGCCGACTGCCCAGGCACCAGCTGAGCTCTTTATTCAGCTGGGTGGTTTTATCCGTCACACACAGTCTTACACAGCTAAAGACAACAGTGGAAACCACTAGTTACAGGCAGAGGAGGGATTCTTGTTTCATTCATCAGAAGATCAGAGGCCTATTATATAAAACTGTATGTTCTCTGTTTTCACTGTAGGAGGTCAGCCAAATTCAAGATTCAACCAGCTGCTCTTTTTTTGGAGCCGTTTCAGCTTTATTTAGTTGATTGAGATTGATACAGACTCGGGGAGAAAAAGATCAGCAACATCCACCACACTGCACAAAAACGAAACTCTTAATAGTTTAAAAGCAAGTCTTCAGTCTCAACCGTACTCAACAATACTGTATATGTGTGTTCCTGACCCGTACATTCAGGACTCTGAGCCGTCGTTCTTGCTGGCGAACCCCGGCATTATGATAATGACAACCTTAGAAACCTCAGCGCCAACTAGCTACAAAGCTCTAAAAATATGAACTGCCTAAAGTGTACAGCTGTTTCCAGGATCAGCTCTTCTTATAGAAACCATCAGTAACTCGACCACAGACGCTGTCTTCAGGTCTGTCGTTACAGGGAGCCCAGGACCGCCTACCGTAAGTAAAAGCAGCACTGCTAATTTGTGAATACGAAGCTATTCTGGTCCCAGGCCACCGAGGCCCTGACAGGGAAGGGTGGACAGAACAGAGCGACTGAACATGATGACTATCCTCTCTGTAGCTGTGCTCTACCTCTCATTATAGGGCTGCAACATTGTCACATTCAATACAAAAAAAATCCAAAGAATGTTCACCCATGGAAAGCTTTGTGACTACTGAGAAGTTAAAACCAGGTCTGTCCTATTTAATGTCATCCGGCGTGGTAGAAAAGTAAAGTAATAAAACACAGGGTTCTTTATTCTTTCAAAGAAATAAATCAATAATTATGTTTTTTTCTGTTAACAGTTGAGTACCGATGAAACCAGGGGCTGGCTGCACAAAGACAGACTTCAACCATGCCTGCAGAGGACATTTAAATTTAGCACAAAGTCTCTAGTAAGTCTAAGAAAAAACTGAGTGTGTCTCAGAAAAATGCCACTACGCTGGTACAGAACTGCAGGGAAACACAGCCCTTAATTTTTGGCAATAGCCTTGTGGCAGAATTTCCCACAAGTTGAAGCAAGTGCTCAAGTTTTCAAGCAGGTAGACACATGCCTGATTCTTTCCGTTTTCTATTCAGTAATATTTGAAATACTCTAAAGTCTGTAAAAACTTGGCCAAGTAACCCAAGAAAATGTCTCACCTGGAAGCGTGGCAGATCTGAGGGCTTGAAGTCGTTGGGTGAGCAGCCACACCAGTCCACAATATGCTTGTACTGGCATTTACATCCCAGTTTGCGGTTCCAGTTGGTGAGCCTCAAGTTGTTGTCCACCATGGTCTCACAGTGGGCGCTGTTCTCCAGCACAGTGTGGAAAAATGACTGGAGGTAGAGTACAGAGAGACAGACAAGTTTATTTACCATCCATCCATCCATCCATCCATTCATCAATGGAGTTTAAGTATCTTCTAATTTTAATCTTTACATTATAGTATTTTAATTACATTTTCACATGTCTGTCTAATTCTAGTTTGTGGCATATTTTGTTTGTCTGTAATTGCTGCCAGAACTCTCTTGATAAAGAGATTTTTAATGAGACATTCACTACAAGGTGGATTCCATTGAAATATGCGGTTTATATTCATATCCTCTTCTAGGGGACACCAGCACACACTTCCTGTGTATGTGTATATGAAGGGTTACTTGAGTGAGTGCGTGTGTGTGTGCGTGTGTGTGTGTGTGTGTGTGTGTGTTACCTCAGCAGGCAGCAGTGTGTAGGTGTAGAAGCGCTTCATGCTGCTGACCAGCTCGTCTCGGGAGTTGACCACATAGTCCACAAAGGGCCGGTTGAGCAGGAACCAATCAGAGCCTCCGTCCACCGCAATGCCCTCTGGGATCTTGCGGTCCCCGAGACGCCACATGTGGGTGTCACACTCGTAGAAGAGACGGTCCAGACCCTGTTTACGGATGAAACTGAGAGGACACACGGCATCCAGTGTTAAGCTGATAACTCAAACTGAAACAGGGTATAATTACTTCCACCTGAGACAAATGTACTGTGATACTGTAGAGAGAGAGACATGTTTACTGTATTTCTATAAGATTATTAGTGAATACAAGCTCACTATTCAGCCACTGATCATCAGTTACTGAACCCGTCTAAGCCTGCAGACTGTAAATACCTTTGTGACTAAACCTGTGTTTGAACCGAAAAACAGATTAAAGTTTCAGCACTAAAATAAAACAAAATTACATTAAACTAAATAAATGCAAAACCAAAACAAATACTGGTTTACATGCAGAGTCAGGCCTAGTTTTAAGACTAACCAAGAAATCTGTAATTTGGGGCATTTTTGGTTGTTTTTCAACTTTGTTTTTTCAATTCTATACTATATACAGTACTATCTTATATTTTTTTTTTCAAAAATCTGCATTGAGAAGGAAGAAGAAGAAAAATAAGTTCATAAGGTAATTGTAAAGGAGTAAGGTAATGAAGGATCACCCTTAATTACCTTACTCCTTTCCCCTACAAAAAAACAAGTTCCCCATCACCATCAGATAGAGAAAAAGAGAGAAACTCTGTCCTCTCTCTCTTACCGTGCGTTGTCTCTGCCATGAGATTTGATGAAGTTCATGTTGCGGTACTTGGACAGGAAAGCCACCAGCTGTTCATTGGTCCTGAAGGGAGACAGCAGCTGTCAATCATCAACTCAGAAACACACCTCCAGAATCAAACTGTAAGCACACGTGTCAAACCCAAGGGCCAAATATGGCCCCTCGCAAATTTTTATCTGAATTTGGCCCACCTAGTTCTGCGCCAAACCTAAAAGATGGGAAACTGTTTGCAAACTGCAATTACACACAGAGGTATGGTGGCTAAACCGTGGTAAAGTGTGAGATGGGTGAGGAAATTGCCAGTTTCATGACTAGGAAGGGGAAAGCTCTCGCCGATCTTGAGGATGAAAGGTGGTTATGTGACTTGACAGTCGGTGGCAAACGCACTCACCACGGCTTTCCCGTGAGAGAGATGCAGATTCGCCGAATTTGAGACTCAGAAATTCCCACACAACCAGTGAGTTGTCATATTCAGGCCAGTGAAACCGGTTGTTGTGAGCAAATCAAATTGATTAATCAATACCTTCAGCTGTACTAATGGAGTAAAAAGTACAATATTTCCCTCTGAGATGTAGTGGAGAAGAAAGTGGCGTGGGAAGAAAACACTTAAGTACTAAACGTGTACTTGGGTAAATGTACTCCGTTACATTCCACCACTGCCAAATACAAATCTAATCTAAGAGGTCCATTCTCAGCAGCCCAATCTCATATTTTGTCCACATTTACCTTTCGTAATTTAATTTGCCAAAACACTTTGTTCTTAAACTCCTCTTATATGATCTCATAACGTATTGTCATGTGCGTCTCTACAGGAGGAAGAAAAACATCCCCAAACCATAGAATAGACTCATGCAACACACATTCCCA